>NW_016157263.1:97414-114049 GCF_001687245.7 Rhagoletis zephyria | reverse complement strand
GAATGAAAAAAATTAAAGGGAGAAGTATACATCCCCATCGTACAGTTTCATAAGTAAAGTAACTCTTCTTCTTACCGTTTTTCCTGGTAGGCTGTAGGTGCCCTGCAGGGAAAGCTACTAGTTGTGAACTAGAATTCTACCGGTTTGCGTTTCAGCCGAACTAGTTCACGTTCTATCCTTTTTCAATGTTAGCGACTGGTATTTTTAACATTGCGATGTCCTACGAGATGTCAATTGTCAGGCTATGCATCAGCATCTACTAGTATAAATACTAGTAGCATCATACCAGTTGATGAGATAGTCTGCCAATTCATTCCCCGTGAAAAGCATAAGTGTGCCTTTTCGCTCGCGACGCTCCAGCAGTCACAATGGCCGACAGAGAAGAGCACTCGCGGGGTAAGCCTGAGGTCCCAGGTTCAAATCCTGGCGCAAGTAAAATTTTTTTATTTTTTATTTTATTATTTATAAATTTATTTTTTTGTTTATGCTGTTTATTGCAATATTTTAATTTAATAAAAAAAATATTTTTGTTTAATTCCTTTGTTTTTATATTTCTTCCTAAATGTTTTTTGCAACGCGATTAGATTTTCAAATTGAATAAATTATTTTTACTTACATTTATTTAACTTTAAAAATCTTAACCACCTCCAAGCGGCCTCGAACCTACGATTTCAGAACCAGAACCAGTAGTCTTCACGTGACGCCACAGTCGAAATTTGTAAGAAAAGCAATTAATTGCGTTTTATTTTTGGCTTTGGCAATTCAAAGGCAGATGTCGCTGATCGCCTAAGTTCTTCGAAATGTTAATGAACTAGTATTTTTTCTAACTGGTTTGGCTTTTCACTGCAGGGTGTGTATTTGGCAGGCTGTTGGTGTGTTTTTGGTTAGTGTATTGGTGTTTTTGGTTCAATGTGTTAATGTATTTTGAATAAATTGTAATAAAAAAGGAAAAATTATAATAGAAATGAAAGAAATTTTAAAAGATAAGAGCATATGCCAAAAAACAGCTGATCTCAGCTGTAGGCATTTTTTGGCAATCAGCTGATAGTGTTTTTACTTAGGAAACTGTACGATGTACGTGCCTTCTATAATTTTGACTTATATGTATATTTGGCAAGTCTTTGTGTAAACAACAAAAAATACACATTTTCATTTCTTTGCCAGCTTGGAAAATATAGGCAAGTTTGTTATCATAGTTCTTTGTATTTTTATTGTCCACTAAACGTGAGTGGCTTTTATTTAAAAAGTTCTAGTACAAAGAATTTCTTTGTTTTGAGTTTGTTTGTTTATAGGTTTTAATCAAAATGTATTCAACGAAGTGTGATTGAATTGAACATTGCTCTCAGAAGAACCATCCTATAAAGTCAAATTGAAAAAATTATGTAAGAATTTTAAATCGATTGTTTATATTTTTTGGCATAATAGTACCTTAAAAGAGAGCCTAACTGAGTTGTAAGTCGCTCCTTGTTTAATACACCTTGGTTTTAATTTTTAAAATTCATACATTTGGTATGTTAATGGCGGAGTTGCCGCTTTCCCCCTTTTCGGTGGGGTTTTATATTAAAACGGCATCAAAATGGGAAAAAACCGCCTTGTATCCCTGCATCTGTTAAACTTTTTATGGGAAGATGTATGAAAATCCAACTTGCTATAATTTCATATGCTTAACAGTTTCACAACAGTATGTTTACAGTATCTCCCCATAATTGTTCATATGAAAAAATATATTATNTTGTATCTCTGCATCTGTTAAACTTTTTATGGGAAGATGTATGAAAATCCAACTTGCTATAATTTCATATGCTTAACAGTTTCACAACAGTATGTTTACAGTACCTCCCCATAATTGTTCATATGAAAAAATATATTATATGCATCCCACTCGATATCATTGAATTCCTCATTGGAACATGTAGTCCCTCTATTTAGCCTACACTCAGAAAAAGGTTTAGTTATAATTACCAACATTTGATTATAGTGACCAAATGGCATAGTTGGATATGGCGAAATAAATATCTAGTTCACGAAAGTCTGCAATTTACTTGAGACTTCTAGTTGGGACAAATGTATATTTGTTAATAATTACAAAACGACTACCTTGATTTGACAATATTGTTAGTTGAATAAAATCATTGTTGAGCAAATATAAACAATGCGTTGGTTGATACAAGTTTTCAATTAATTTTGTGAACTTACTGTAGACTTGAATCAGCTAACCGTTTATTATTGGAAAAAAAGTTTCAGTTTGACACAAATAAAAATTTACTCGATGTTTGTTGTGTTTACTTTCTTCTTTTATTTGCATATATTAAGCATAAAAAATACGTACATATTTACATAAGTTAGTTACTAAAGTAAATAATATATATGTATATGGTTGTAAGAATTTCCTAAAAAACAACGATGAAACAGGAGCAGTCGTGCGAAAACCCAGGTCAATATCTGCTGGAAGTGCTGGTTTAAGTATACTGCTTTGCTTTTTCCTTGGCTAAATAGACACTTTCAAATTATAATCCACATGAATTATATATCCACTGAAAAAGCCCGGTTGGCATCAAACTTTATACACTGAGAAAAAGGATTAGTTTTGATAACTAAAAATATTTAGTTCCCGAATTTTGACAATATTTGGGAACTGTTACCATGGGTTGGTAATTATACCTAAATATATTAAAGCTTCTAATATTAATCTAGGTTGTNTTGGTAATTATAACTAAATATATTAAAGCTTCTAATATTCATCTAGGTTGTACCAAATCGTTAATTTAGTTAAAGGGTTTGGTAAATACTAATAAATATTTTTTCAAGCATATTTTTTAAGCATATTAACCAGCATTTCCAGCAGATATTGACCTGGGTTTTCGCACGACTGTTTCTGTTTCATCGTTTCTTTTTAGGAAATTCTTACCACCATATACATATCTATTATTTACACTAGTAACTATTTATGTAAATATGTATGTATTTTTTATGCTTAATATATGCAAATAAAAGAAGAAAGTAAACACAACAAACATCGAGTAAATTTTTATTTGTGTCAAACTGAAACGTTTTTTCCAATAATAAACGGTTAGCTGATTCAAGTCTTCAGCCAGTTCACAAAATTAATTGAAAACTTGTATCAACCAAAGCATTGTTTATATTTGCTCAACAATGATTTTATTCAACTAACAATATTGTCCACTCAAGGTAGTCGTTTTGTAATTATTAACAAATATACATCTGTCCCAACTAGAAGTCGCAAGTAAATTGCAGACTTTCGTGAACTAGATATTTATTTCGCCATATCCAACTATGCCACTTGGTCACTATAACCAAATTTTGGTAATTATAAGTAATTATTTTAGTTATTTAGTTATAATTACCAACCCATGGTAATAGTTCCCAATCCTTGGTAACAGTTCCCAAATATTGTCAAAACTGGGGAACTAAATATCTTTAGTTGTCGAAACTAATCCTTTTTCTCAGTGTATTAGGTACATACGTATATTATTAAAAGTAGGCTAAATACTATTTTGTTTCAAAGGCGAAACTTTTAGTACTTGCATGTATCAAAGAAAGTATATATACATTTATGTACATATCTGCTCAGACTTGTTAAATAAATTTTTAGTTTATTAAATTTTACAATAATAGCTTAGAATGACGTAATTTACTTGTCCAATGAATTATAGGGTATATGTGAAACCTTAAAGAATGGTACATATTGCATATTTTTAGTGTTAATTATAATCTTTGTTATTGTTTATAATGTTGCTATTTCTATGCATGAATGTCATGTGCAGTGAATAGAAATAATGATAGTGATGATATTTTTAACCGACTTTCAAAAAAGGAGGAGGTTATCAGTTCGTCGGTATATTTTTTTTATTTTTTATTTTTTTATGTATGTTACCGCATAACTTTGGACCACGTCAACCGATTTCGATAATTTTTGCATCGGAAAGGTAGTGTCTCAGAGGTGGTCCCATACTAATCTGGTTAAGATCCGATCAGTGGATCATGAGATATATATATATATATATTTTTTATATGGGAGTTGAAGTCGGTTTTTTTTTTTTGCTAAAAATTACTTGTTAACTAATATGGTTACGGGTAGACGGGTAAACGGTAGGGTGATTCAAAATTGGAAATTTTTTGAATTTCGACGGAGAACGTTCGGACTCTTGAAGATAAGAGGGAAGACAAGTTCCTTCTAAAATTACAGCTTATTTGAACAAGATTTAGAGGTCGCTCAACGCTGTAATCTGTTTTCCGGAAACTACAGATTTTAGATGTATCTTTATTAACAAATAGGTATATTTTTTATCAAATCTTTGTAAGTAGGTTCCAGTTTATTCAAGTTCGATAAGTTAGTTAGTTAGTTTTAAACACATTTATTAATTTATGGCACATGAGTGATATTTATCTGGTGATTTTTTTGATCTTTAATAATATTAATTGATGAGGTCCACTAATGATATGAATTATAATGTGATTTTTGGTGTATTAAACACACGCTCAGTGGCTAAGGAACAAAAAAAAAAAAATAATGCAAATATTCACTTTTTATAAGGCAAAACTTAGTTACTAACTAATTAATAAATGTGTTTAAGACTAATTTATCGAACTCACATAAACAGCGTTCCAATAAGCTGATATTTTGGAACCTACCTACAAAGTTTCAGCGAAATCCGACAAGATTTGATGGAGATATACCTATTTGTTAATAAATATGCATCTAAAATCTGTAGCTTCCGGAAAACAAACAACAGCGTTGAGCGACCTCTAAAAGTGAAATTAGTCAAGAACGCAAACCTACCGGTACGTAAACCCGAGTCAGCTGACACGATCTATCTTACCAGAGCGCCATGTAAGTGTAAACTCAACACCGCAGAATTTTTCTGTAGTTGTAACCCGTAGCGCAGAAATATGCGGAATTTAGATTTTTCCGTGTCAGCTGATTTCTTCCTTCTATAGATGGTTGCCATGTCGTCAGTTTCGCAGATGGTAAAAAAGTTATAAGTTCCTATTCAAAGTATGTTTAAAATATTTGAAATTGACTATCGAATGAGGTTTTTTATTGAAAAATAAGTAGTTTATATTTAGCTAGCATCTATTATAGCACGAAAAATTGTAGTTGAAAAGGTTAGTTTATGAAAAGGCATTGATGAGTGGCAACACTGTAGTAAGCAACACTGAGAGCTCGATTAATCGACAAAATTCTGCGTATACCGACTGGGTTTAAGTATACGTTCTGCGTTCTTGACTAATTTCAGCTTGAATCTTGTTCAAATAACNTTATGTATGTTACCGCATAACTTTGGACTACGTCAACCGATTTCGATAATTCTTTTTGCATCGGAAAGGTAGTGTCTCAGAGGTGGTCCCATACTAATCTGGTAATAACCTGAAATTTTAGAAGGAACTTGTCTTCCCTCTTATCTTCAAGAATCCGAACGTTCTCAGTCAAAATTCGAAAAAGTTCCAATTTTGAATCACCCTAGTAAACGGAGAATAACCATAACTTTAAAGGCCTAATTATATTATTATTTTCTTTATAGGAACGAGCTCAAATATCATTTGCCTTACTCGTCAAAGCCCCTATGAAATAATGAAAAACTCTGGCTGTGATCAATTCAATGATAAATTTAACGTTTTAACGGGACAAATGAAAGATCGCACCATGCCATCTGATGAAAATTTAAAAGAATTTAATATGAGATATTTCATCTCTGAGGTCAAAATTCCTTGGAATAGGTCCTGTAGACACGAAGAACATGTTTTTAGAAGCCAACAAGAGTTGGCTAANTAAAAGAATTTAATATGAGATATTTCATCTCTGAGGTCAAAATTCCTTGGAATAGGTCCTGTAGACACGAAGAACGTGTTTTTAGAAGCCAACAAGAGTTGGCTAAGTTTTCCGTGTTCAAAACAAAATAAACGTCAATTGTCAGAAAAAGCTCTAGAGGCGCGAAACAAAAATTTTAAGAGCTACAGAGAACGTTTTTCTCGCAAGTGCAACAGAAAAAAGACGAATGAAGATATATTCAATAGACGTTTGATTAGTTCCGACCCTGATGCATCAAGTATGAGAAAACTAACCCAAATAAAAATTCAGGATTTGCCGAAAGAAACATTACAGTTGTTAATTATGCAGACTTATAGCGATGATGAAGATGTTTATAGTGATGACAATGACGCAAACGAATACCATGATTATATTTATTGAGGGTTGTACATTAATTCTAAATTACTTTCTAGGCTTAACAAAAACATGTAGATAATTGCTGAAGAGAAAATTTGTGTAATTCGTATTCATCATCATATAAAAAATTACCTAAAAAAGTGATGGTGTGGATGATGTTGATGATGAAAATAGTAATGAAGATAATGATGGGGATAATTATTATAATGATAGAAGTGGTGTTTAACTTGTAACTAATGACAATTAGGATTTTAACAAATTATCATTATTAATAAAAATTATTTATGGGAGTAACAACTAAATTTTAACTTTTCTCCCTCTTTGGTAACGCCATAAAAACCTGCATAAAAAAAAATCCCACTAAACTATATTCGGATTTGTCTTTTCTTTACTTCATTTGGTGCTAGTTATACAAATACATAAAAATATTTTAAATTAAATATACGTATGAATTAATCTCCACTTTCAGGGTCGATTACCCCACTGTGNTCATTTGGTGCTAGTTATACAAATACATAAAAATATTTTAAATTAAATGTACGTATGAATTAATCTCCACTTTCAGGGTCGATTACCCCACTGTGCGACAATCCCACTGACTCAGCCAGTTGCCTATGCACTGTGCTAAGTTCGCCTTGTGAATTCTTGTTGCTTTTTTCCACCATTTCATTTGTTAAGCGAACTACAATCAAGCGCAGCTATTCCAGTGCTATTTAAACTTGATCATGTGGTTGTTGGTTTTTGTTAATAATTCTATTATTAGAATGTTTAACTTTTAGGTAAGGTTGCCAGATTTTTTATGCGGGAAATCAGTACGTTAGACTTTTTCACGCTTAAAAACTCAGTACTTTTCAGTACATTTTTATTCAAAGCAAAATTATGAATGTAGGTAACAGACAATACTTTAAAACGCCAGAGAACTTGCTTTTAACAATATTTAGGTATATAAATAAAACATAGTTCATAAAAAATAAAAGTGTACACAGAAGCTAATAAATTATTTTATATTCATGACATTGTTGAATAGCAATAATGAGATCATTTCCATCATCAGTCTTTAAATAGTCAAAGAATTTACTTTTAATTTGAAGTTCACTTTAAAAAATTTTAATTAGAAGCCGGTTTCTCCCTTTGCGCCAGGAAGCAAACTTTATTCTCTCAGATGCATTACATATTTCAAACTGTGGAAAAGTACCACTATTTAAGGACTTCATCTATATTTACTCATGGCTTAATTAATTTTTTCAACTACGCAAAAACTTTGAAAGACTGAGAATTCGCTGAAAAGAGTATCTAACTCTATGTCTTGTATGCCAAATTCTTTTACAAGGTCAGTAAATTGTGAAAAAAGAATTGTAAGTTTTAGGCAAAAGCCATTCGAATATCAAAATTTGTTGTTATTAACTGAAAGTTATTTTCGAGATAACTACCAACACTGGACAAAAACGTCAGCCTTATTTTTAAATAATTTAAGCTCCATCATATTATCGCAACTGGAATGTAACGACCCGGCGATATGCCCATAAAAGGATTGATCTTTTTGTTGTATTAATTTCTTGGACATATCAAACATTATTTGAAACATGTCAACTGTACAGTTTAAGGAAGTTCCACCGTTATGTAAACACCTTAAGAAAATCTTAAGGTATTTTGTTTGAATTGAAAATTCAGTACAAATCAGCACAAATTTCGAAAAATCAGGACATTAGCGTACTGATGGAAGAAGTAAATAAAATCAGTACTGTACTGATAAAATCAGTACATCTGGCAACCGTACTTTTAGGTGCGCTAGTCCTTAAGTTATTTGTTTTTGTTATTTAATGGCCTTATAACAATTATATTCTACCTTATAACAAAAAATTCTACCATTTTTTCAATTTATTGTTGCTTTTCCACAATAAGTTTTTCATTAAAAACGGCTCAAGCTCAATAAAAATCGTTGAATATAANCATTTTTTCAATTTATTGTTGCTTTTCCACAATAAGTTTTTCATTAAAAATGGCTCAAGCTCAATAAAAATCGTTGAATATAATTTTTTTTAATATTCCGTTTTTGCGTTTTAAAGCTGAAGCTATTAAAATATACAACGAACATTCATATTTTTTGCACATATTTACTTGAGCAAGGTGTCTCGTAATTTCCACAATATTGACTTGTACAAATCTTTGGTTGCGCAATGTTTTGTGTGGTTTAGGCGCCCTAGAAGTTTGTTTTTCGATATGCAGATAATCATACAGATTCTCTGCGTGTCTTAAATCAAGTAAAATAAAGTATTTATAACTATGGATTTAGTTATCAAATTGTAATTATTATTTGTTTTTCAAATAAATAAAATAGTAGGAGATCCGACAAAGGCAGGACCTCCACCCATCTGTTTAATGGATGAGATCTACATTGTATGAAATTTAACGTGTTAAGAAATATTTCGCGAGTGGGTTGGCTGTAAAATCCTGGCCAGGATATTTTTAATTAAATATTCCACAATTGTTATTATTTTATTTTTATTGTGAACTCATTTGTTCAATGAACAAATTACATATATACCAATCGAAAGCATAAAGCCTATAGAATTTGTTAAACAGGTGAGTGAAAATTACTACTATTACCTATTCATACCTGCCAACCCGATAGGTAGGCCAGGAAAAAAAATAGAAAACCTGTGAAAACTGTTTAATGGATGAAATCTACATTGTATGAAATTTAACGTGTTAAGAAATATTTCGCGAGTGGGTTGGCTGTAAAATCCTGGCCAGGATATTTTTAATTAAATATTCAAAAATTGTTATTATTTTTTTTTTAATTGTGAACTCATTTGTTTAATGAACAAATTACATATATACCAATCGAAAGCATAAAGCCTATAGAATTTGTTAAACAGATGAGTGAAAATTACTACTATTACCTATTCATACCTGCCAACACGATAGGTAGGCCAGGAAAAAAATAGAAAACCTAGCGTTTTCACATTCTATAGGCCTAATACTTTCGAGTGGTATATAATTTGTTCATTAAACAAATGAGTACAGAATTAAACAAATAATAATAATTTTTGAGTATTTAATTAAAAATATTCTGGAAAGGTTTTTTCAGCCAACCCACTCGCAAAATATTTATTAACACCTTAAATTTCATAGTAAAAATATTTCATACATTAAACAGATGGGTGAAGGACGTTCCTTTGTCGGATCTTAGACTAAAAGTTTAAAAACAACAGCTGTGTTTGCTTTTGATACTTTTTCTGCTTGGAAAGTGATACTTTTTTTTAAGCTCGCGGCAACGCTGCTCCTGTGTCGTTTGTGCTGTTTGGCATTACCTTTGTTTTACTTGTCTTACTAACATTTTTTTATATCTTTTTATATTTTCTGACACCATATAACGTCAGTTAATAAAAATAGCCAATTTGTTATGCTCACGAGGTTGGTTTATTCCAGAACAATTCATTATTAGTAATGGCAAGTTTTTATCGATATATGGACATACATTAGTGTCATTAGTTACATAACCTGAATCCGCTCTTAATATTATCTTAATATTATCTGTTTCAGTTTATCGACTGCGGTCAAGGCGAAGTCGCTGGACTGATCCTTTTTTCTCTCAGTGTATATGCACAAATATGTACGTGCGTGCTAAATTTTGGTATGATATCTTATTATTAAATACGAACATTTTTAAACGATAATCAAATAAAAAAATTAATTCTTACTGTACGTTTTTTACCTCAGTGTTACTGCCAGAATCCGACCGTTTTGCCAGTTTTTTAGAGCCGTGAGGATGTTTTCAAACATACTTAGCAGTTATAAGGCACAAATTTGCGTACAAATACGTACCAGGGACGGAAAATAATTTTTATTTTTTTTTTATTTTACCAAAAAAATAAAGAAGTTTATTCGTCATAAAACAATGTTAACTATACTCAATAGGGATGTTAATCCCGGGATCCCAAACTTTTTTAAGTCCCGAAAATCCCGGATTATTTGCCAAGAAGGGATTTAATTTGCAATGGTGGCAATAATTGAATGCCTTATGTTGACCAGTTTTCACTATATTTCTTTTTTTTTTTAATTTAATATTTTTTATATATGTCTAGCCAATTATACATACAGTAAGGATGTTAATTTTTCGGCTTTTTCCGATCACGGGATTTTCGGGATGGCGTTGTCACAATACCGGGATCCCGGGATTTAGATATTCATTACTTTTCAACAACTTGAATCGAAAAAATTGCTTCTATATTGTTTGAGAAGCTCTCCTACCATGAAATAAATAATAAATAAATGGGTTTGAAACCATGGTACAATAATTACAGGTATTGTCTTCCCAGAGAGCGCATATTCCGAGCTGCCTTATTTAAGAAATATTGTTGCCCACACTAAAACGTTTACTGCTGGAAATATCACTTTTTCAATACCTTATATACCATTTACGTTCATGTATTTTTTTTTTAACAAACCATCTTACAGAGTACTTATTCAATTTGCAAAAGCCGGAAAAAAACATTTGCTTGTAAATAAATTCAAAATTTGTATGGCTCATATAATTTCGAACGTTTTTTCTTTTTTTTTGAAAAATTATAAAAATTTAATTTAGCGAAAACAAAAAGCAAAGCCAAATAAAAGTAAAAGAATCAACATTGAAATGCGTCAAAATAAAATAAGGGAGCACGAATTTCGATGTGAGCAAAACTCTCTAGGAAGACAGTACCCGTAATTATTGTACCATGGATTGAAACCAACTTTTTATTTAAAGTGACGTTTTTATTTGTTCTCTCTGACCGCAGGATTTATTTTGAAGGATTTGTAATTTCAAAGATATGATTAATTCCAAAAATGATTAAAAAATTCAATGCAATGTATAATTGAAATATGGGTAACAAATGCAATAGGAAATTTCTTTAGAATCTAAAAAATTTAAATCTTTTGGATTCACCAGGACGAATAGGTAATTTTTAAGCTGACAAAGTTAGAAGAACGAAATTCGAACAAATATTGCGAAATTTTAAGGATAAATTTTTAAGATGATACTTTCAATATTTACCAGCCCTTCTGCACTAGATACTTAAATATGTTTAAATTCTACAGGATTTCCTCATTAATTTTATACCCATACTTCTTCTCTAAGCACATTACTCTGAATTTTTTAAATCATTTTTGAATTACTGACGTCAGAGTGAGAAACTAAAAATGCAATTTTACTATATTTGGTCCATGGTTTCGCGAATATATTGATATTTGTGTTTGTGTGATAAATGTTAATTATTAAACAAAAAAAGAAATATAGCCAATATTGGTCAAGAAAAGGAGTTTCTAATATTAAAAAGTCCGGGATCCCGGGATTAACATTCCTAACATGCACATAATACCGTGCGACAGGCAATTTTACACACAAAAAAATCAATGTATTCGCGAAGCCATGGGCCAAATATAGCATTTTCAGTTTAAATGAAACCATTTTCAAATTAAGTGAAACCTTTTTCAAATTAAATGAAACCTTTTTCAGGTTAAGCGAAACCATTTTCCTATTGAATGAAACCTTTTTCAGATAAAGCCAAACCGTTTACAAATTAAATGAAACCTTTTTCAGATTCAATGAAACTTTATTCAAATTAAAGGAAACTTTTTTCAAATTAAACGAAACATTCTTAAAAGGAAGTTTCTTTTAATTTGAATAAAGTTTCATTGAATCTGAAAAAGGTTTCATTCAATTTGAAAAAGGTTCCGCTTTTTCTGGAAAAGGTTTCATTTAATTTGAAAATGGTTTCGCTTGACCTGAAAAAGGTTTAATTTAATTTGAAAAAGGCTTCGTTTTGTTTGAAAATGGTTTCACTTAATTTGAAAAAAGTTTCATTTGAACTGAAAATGCTATATATGCAGTAAAATTGCGTTTTTAGCGTTTCTCTCCGACGTCAGGATTTTTTAAAAGGACATTGAAAATTTAATAATATGAGCAATTCAGAAAATGGTTTAAAAAAAATTAGTGCAGTGTACTTAGGGAAACAGTATGGGTATCAAATTAAAGAGAAAAATCTGTAGAGAAAGAACGGGTTAAATTTTTTGGTGCATAAGTTATTGAATATGTCCTTAAAATATGTACCCTTGAATAGGCTTGAAATTTTGCAATATTTATTTTGAAAAAATTATATGTTAAGGACTGATATAAACTCGACGCCGTCCTCGAATATAGTCCTTCTAACTTTATTAAATAAAAAAATAAAATTGATTAAAAGGGCATTTCAATACCTGTTAGTCATTGTGAACCCGAAAAATTTTAAGTCTTTTAAATCCTACAGAATTTTCGCTTTCATTTGGTACCCATTTTTATTCTAAGTTTTTTAGAATTTACGACATCTTTGAAATTATAAAGTTCTAGTAAAAAAAAAATCTAAAACTAAAAACGCAGTTTTACTGTATTTGGCCCATAGTGTCGTGAGTATATTGATTACTTGGTGTGTTTTGGATTTTTTTCTTGTTTCAAACTGTTTCAGTGTTTTTACTGAGAATTTTTAGAAAAATTTTAGGTACGTAATTTTATTAGTATATCCCATTAAATTACAGAAGAATAAAGTGAAAGTTTCAATTGACTAAAAGTAACGTTGATTTTTTATAATTTTTTTTTGCTGGAGGTGTCACGCATTTTTTCCATGCAAAGTATGGCTGACTGCCAAAACAACAATTGCTTTGTAGACGTACAAGTTATAATGTTCCATAACGCTGAACTACAAAATATTGACAATGCATACTTTTCAAAAACCCATCCGAAAAGTTATCGAAACGCATCGCTAGAGCAATCAGGGCATCAGAAACAAAGTTGATGCTTCGTTTGTTATTGGTTACCATTGGTGTTTTTAAAATGGAAAATTCAGAAAAATTGTTCAATGCCATATTGAATAATTAAAACATGCAATGTATATGGTTGCAATATGACGCAACTCTGCATATACAAACAGTTTGAATACTGCATTATAAAAGTTTCCAAACATTGCACATACGGGTATTTGAACGATTTAGGCGGCCAAAAACCAATTTCACAAAATTTTGGAGAAAACTTCAAAAATTAGTCACATTCGATAGAGAATATTCCAAATAACATTTCCCAGTCCCCGCTGGAAGCAGAATATTCTAACGCTGCATATAAATAAATGTTCGCTCTCTAGAAAGATCGTGATGGTTTTAAGTTAATATTTTAATTTCTGCGTTGTATTCTTAAAAAGTAGTGATGGATCCGCATACAGAAGGTAATAATGCATTTAAGTGGTCAATTTAAATGTAACGAAAACAGCGGTTTTCAACGAGTACTTTTTTTTTTAATTTTTGTTAAATAGTTTGTTAAATGTTTGTTCAATTGAAAGCCTGGAAATTTGGCTAATGTAGTGTGGAAAGATTGCCCGCAGAAAATGGCAGATAAGTGGTGTTTATTTACTTAGAAAATGTATTAAAGAAAAATCTAAAAACGCAACTAGTATATAGTTACACTACTTTAGATCTATTTCAACAATAAAACTAAACCTTTTAGATGAATTTGAGGCCACTGACCCAGAATATGAATCCAATTAATTAAAAAAACAACAGTTTTCGAGATATGAGCAAAAGTCATGTTTTCTAGGACCTTTCGGACCTGTTGCTGGAAATCTGCGGGAATGTAAGGCGAACCCTAATATGTTATGTATTTCGGAATAAACATTTGTTTTCCTTTACATTGGTGTTATACTAGTGATGATTAAAGAAATAGTTTTGGGTATACAAGCTTTTATGTTTAGATAAATGTCAATTTAGATAAATCTACGATATTTCAGTAAATGTTGAATCCACATTGTTGAAAATTGGTATGCGAAGTAAAATTTTGGAACAAACTAGGATTATTATGAAATTTTTGGAAAATGGGAGAGACCCCGCCCACTTATGATGAAATGCTGTATCTTAGTATCCCCTTCACCAATCCGTACAAAGCTCGGTATGAGCCTTGCTTAGGCTATATCTAACACATTGCTAAAAATTCTTGAAATCGGGCAATAACCACGCCTACTTTCCATATAACGGTAATTTACAGAAACACGAAAACTGCGCTAAATCAGTAACTACTGAAGCTAATTCACTCAAAATCGATTCTTGGAATAACCTCTTACCTTTAAATTAGATTATTATAATTTTTTGGGTAATGGGCGTGGCGCTGCCCACTTATGACTACAAATGTATATCTCTGTAACCGATTTATCAATTTGTACCAGACTCGCTGCAAATAACCTTGGTATGGAAAAGCAATACGTTGATAATATTTCAGTAATAGAGGACGCAAATTTACTCCAAATTAATACTTAGTACATTCTCTTAACAATAAATAAGACTCTTATATTACTGTTATTATTACCAAAATGTAGTTTTATTACATTTTCTTACCTATACTGTGATAGTACATATTTGAATTATCTAATTGTCTAAAATAAAATTGAATTTGATTTTTTAAACCGGTGGCAACCCTGGAAGTTGCTTAGAGATAAAGCCTTTTCAAACCCATTTTCATTGATACCCATATTGCAGCAATTCATTTAACTAATTGAACAAAAAATTTTAACAGGTGGCAACCCGGTTAATGTTTTAGCCTAGATATAAACCTTCTCCTCGCCGAGGTGAACACGTAAATATGCGTTTTCATACAATCGGACCACGACAACATGGAATCTATCGATGTCAAACGTTACGCAACTTTATTTTCTTTGTTTTGATGGAAGAATAGGACGTCGTCCCCTTATATTTACTTGATTTTAAACATTTACAATTCTATATGTCAAAACACGTATCTTTTAAACATTTCGAGTTGAAATATTCATAAAAATAATTTTGGCCGCATAAATCGGCAAAATACCCCTATGTGCATTGTATTGATAAGTTTTGGAAGTCAGCCTATGTTCGGCAATTTGTTTATATGGAAGAAAATGCCCAGCATCGTTTAAAAAACTCCCAAAAATCAGCGGTATTTTGTAATTGCATGAAACTTGCATTTTATCCCACTTTAATTTAATGGGCTATAAAACTGCGTATCTAAAATTTTTCTAAAAATGCTTTGTAAAAAGTTTGCAATTTTGCCATTATTTTTTGCATTTTTATAATTTTTGTACAAATTTTGAAATGTGCGTTTAAATGCAGTTAATCTTACTAATCTTACTAATATTATAAATGTGAAAGTTTGTATGTTTGGATGTTTGGGAAATCATCACGAGGAAACAACTGAACGGATTTGCATGAAATTTTGTACGCAGATAGCTTATGGGCCAGACTGGCTAATGGGCTATTTTTTTAAGAGTTGCCACCTGTTAAAAAAATTTAATTTATTTAATATGCGGGAACGACTGAATGGATTTGCACACAGATAGCTTATGACTAGGGCAACCCAAAATATGCTCCTAAAAACAAATTTTAAGATCCTAAAATATGCCAATAAATTCTAAATATATGCTCGGCAAAATGATTTTAAAATCATTATAAGCCATAAGATATGCTTTTAAATTTCGTTTATGTAGTATGTGCATGCCCAAAAATATCTTTAACTTTATTTTCAGCACCTAAAATGTTCTAAATTTCATAAAAGTGTATATACATAAATATTTATGTATGTTTAATAATTCATATTTATTCAATTTGTTTTTAAAACATACTATGTATGAAAGTACATGGAATCTAATTCACAAATTGGTTCACATAGGAATTCATACTGTACATGTTTGTAGATACATACATATGTACCCTGCAGCGGAAAGTATTAGTCGGGAGTTTTGGAGTCGAATACCGGTATCTCGCAAATCTACCACCCATGCTTTCTGCTGTCGCATTTAACATGCAGTTGTCTTAGGAGGTGACAATTGCCTCCCTCTACGTAACTTTGCCCTGGTACTTGTAGTAGTAACACGTAGCCTGTAACCGAACCACGTTTTGCATCTCGCTGCGTAACCTGGTACTAGTAATAATAAAGGTTTCCATAACAAAATACAGTTACTTGCGTTTGATGAAATCTTTGTTAATTGCTTGCCAATCGAAATTATAACGGCGCGCCATGGCGCGTCAGCGTCGGGACAACTCATCTGTCAAGAGCGAAACATATAAATATGTAGTATTATCTTTCTCACACATAAAAAACTTATTATAAACACGATGTGAACGTGCACTTTGACATTTATTTCATTTTCGACACAATATTGTATGAACGATGTGACGAAGATCCCGGGATCGCAAAGTCCGAAAAAATTAACATCTCTAATACTCACGTATTTTTGTTTGTACGTCCTGCTGTAATTTACAATGGTTCTTATTTTTCGAGTTTAACAAATGAATATTAAAAATATTAATTAATATTTGAGCTTTATTTTTTTCAGTCAAAGAAAGTTATTATGACTTGATTTTTATATTTTCGATCAAAAATTATGATTATTTTATGACTTTTATTTTTAAGCTCAAAGGGC
>NW_016157263.1:73244-97389 GCF_001687245.7 Rhagoletis zephyria | reverse complement strand
GTTACTATATTGTTATTATTTCAGAAATTTTTATTATTAGTTCTAAACCTAACACCGCAGCACAAAGTAGCCGAAAATATGCATTTACTGCAAAATATGCTGAAATATGCATTTATTGCAAAATATGCTAAAATATGCTCTAGGAAATATATCTCAAACTTTATATTTTTTGGAAAAACGTTTAAGAATTTCATCAGCGTGTTGCTAATATGCCTGAAAAAAAACATGCCCGAACATGTTTTGGGTTGCCCTACTTATGACCTACAGTGGAAAATAGGCTACTTTTCTTAAGAGTTGCCACCTGTTAAAAAAGATTAATTAAATTAATACGCGGAAACGACTAAACGGATTTGCATGAAATTTTGCACGCAGATAGCTTATGACCTAGGTTAGAAAGTATGCTACTTTTTTAAGAGTTGCCAGAAATGTTTAATTTAATTAATACGCGGAAATGAGTGACCTGATTTGCATGGAAGTTTTCACAAGATAGCTTATGAGCTAGGTTGAAAAATAGGCTATTTTTTTTAAGAGTTACTACCTGCTAAAAAAGTTTAATTAAATTAATACGCGGAAAAGTTTGAACGGATTTGCATGAAATTTTGCAGGCAGATAGCTTATACCTACAGTGGAAAATAGGCTAATTTTTTGAACGAGTTGCCACCTGTTAAAAAAGTTTTAATTAAATTAATACGCGGAAACGACTGAACACATTTGCATGGCATTTCGCACAGAGATAGCTTATGACCTATGTTGGAAAATAGGCTAATATTTTAAGAGTTATCACGTATTAGGAAAGTTTAATTAAATTAATACGCGTAAATGACTGAACTGATTTGCATGAAAGTTTGCACACAGATAGCTTATGACATAGACTGGAAAATAGGCTACTTTTTTAAGAATTGCCCCTTGTTTGAAAATGAAATTTTGCTCAAAGATGGTTTATGACCTGGACTGAAAAATAGGCTACTTCCTTAACCGGGTTTCCGATCAGAACGAAATTTAGTACACTTACTACGGATTTCGGAAGGATGGTCTTAGACTGAAAGTAAGTCCGATAACTCAAGGCCCCTCCCATACAAATTGGAATTTTCATATTACATACATATCTCTGGAAGTATTTGTGGGAGAGAACTGAAACTTGGTATAGTGATATGTATGTAAAATCAATGTTGGCATTAATCGATTGATGTTTTAATTAGTTAGTTAATTCGATTAAATTCAATCTGATTACAGTTAATCATGATTAATTTTTATCTGACTAAACAGTTAATCGTGACCGCGATTAAAAAATTAATTTTTAATCATTAACTCTTAATTTGATAAAGTAGGTTTGGTGGTTAATTAAGTTATGCTGAAATTTCCCTGTGCACACAAAGCAAGTTAATCCGGTATGGCTAAGCAGGGTTTCCTCATCCATCTAAGCAATTTGGTGTGCATTTTCATTAAGATATATACCAACAAACGTTTTACAAACTAGGTTTGTAAAAGTTCCCAGTTTATGTATTACTAATAACAATAATTATAATTTTTTTATATTATGTGCTTTTTATAAGCGTAAAACACAAAATAATTACTATTTATAATTGGTGTTTGGTTTCAAACTCGGACAAACTAGACAAATTAATCAGATTTTATTTTTAATTGGATTAACGATTAATGTTTTAAATTAATTAAACGTAATCGCAGCCAGCGATTAACGATAAAAAAATGTTATCATTAATCGTACAGTTGATTACGACTAATTAATTTTAATCGTCAAACGCGATTAACATTTTAATCGTTAATTTTTAATCGTTAATTTTTAATCGTTAATCAGATTAACAGTTTGCCAACACTGTGTGAAATCATGTTCATATTCACGGAGAAAAATGGACGTTTTTGGAAAAGAGGCGTATCACCTCCCATACTGACTGAAAGTTACATATTGCTTATCTCTTCAAATGTTTGGGGTAAAGCACTCAAGCTTGGTATGGAAATACATATGTATGTATGTATGTGAAACTAATACCATACTCATGGAGAAAAATGAAATTATTGGAAAAGGTGGTGTGGCAACTCCCATGCAAATTGATTTTTCAATGCTGCATATCTCTGGAGGTGTTTATTGCAGAGGACTGGAACTTGGCACCGAGATGTGTATACAAAATTAATTCCATACTCATGGAGAAAAATTTGCGTTATTCGAAAAGGGGGCATGGTACCTCCCGTGCAAATTTACTTTTATACTGCATATCTCTAGAGGTGTTCATGGTAGAGTACTGGACTTGGTACTGGGGAATGTAAAATCAATTCTAAATTCATGAAAGAAGATTTAGGGTTATAAGAAAAAGGGGCGTGGCACTTTCTGTGCAAATTGACTTTTTCTTGCCACATATCCTTGGAAGTGTTTGTGGAAGAATACTGGAACTTGGATATGGAGTTGTGTATACAAAATGTTTCAATTGCTCATGGAAAAAATGTGAGTTATTAAAAAAGGAGGCATGTCGCCTCCCATACTATACTAAAAATTTCTTAATACATATCTCTGAAAGGATAGAAAATCTTTGGAAGTATTTTAAATTTGTTATGGAGATTTATTTTATAAGTGCCGTACTGATAGAAAAAATTTCATTTAATGGAAAAGGGAGAGCCGGGTTCGGCCCTATAATCTAAAGCTCTCTTGAGGCATTTGCTACAGTAATAAGAAGTGGTATTTTATCAAGGCCAGGTTACTAAATTTGATTTGGAAATATTAGAACCCGCCGTGGCACCTCCAAGAAGTTTACATGTTTACGCGTCGTATACCTGGAACCATTTTAAGGTAAACTTAGAGGGATTGATATCTTTCGTATGCCTAGTGCGCAGACGAGATTTTATAATTTCATAGTTTTAAACGGCCTAAATACCTTAACTCGCTTAAAAAATAACGAGCTATAACGAAATGGGCACAGAGATAAAATCTAACATCATTCAATTATTTTTCATATTTATATAAAAGCGCGGGGTGAAACCCGCGGGTATAAGCTAGTCTTATATCTAAAAATAAGTGCACGTTTTTGGTGTGACCTCATAACTTGAGAACGGCTTCACCGAATTCAACCAAATTTATGTGGCATATTCGATCTATCATGCAGAGGTAGCTATCGGCACTATGCATATAGAGTCCCATTGAAGGGCTGAGCAAGATTATTATAAAAATAAGTAACGTTTTTGGTGTGACGATTATAACTTGCGAACGGCTTCACCGAATCAACCAAATTTGTACGCATATTCGAGCTATCATGCAGATGGTTTTGTGAAGTTTACGCAAATTCGAAAAGGGGGCGTGGCGCCTCTATTTTATATATAAAAATTAGTGAGTTAGCTTATAACTTGAGAACGGCTTCACCGAATTCAACCAAATTTATATAGCATATTCGGGCCATCATGCAGATATTTTATGTGGAGTTTGCACAAATTTGGAAAAGGGGGCGTGGCATATGTATCTTATGTATGAAAACAAGTGCATGTTTTTGGTGTGAGCTTATAACTTGAAAACGGCTTCACCGAATTTAACCAAATTTATGTGGCATATTCGATCTATCATGCAGATGGTTTAGCATATTCGGGCTATTATGCTGATATTTTATGTGGAGTTTGCCCAAATTTGGAAAAGGGGGCGTGGCATATGTATTCTTATGTATAAAAATAAGTACACGTTTTTGGTGTGAGATTATAACTTGAGAACGGCTTCACCGCACCAAATTTATACAGCATATTCAAGCTATCATGCAGATGGTTTTTGTGAAGTTTACCCAACTGTGCCAATTGATAGAAAAGAGGAAATTTTGACTAAACATTTGACATTTCTCGTGGTGAATACGAACGTTAGAATTTTACCTAGCTCATGGGGCTAGGTAAGATTTTGACAGCTTCCAAATATGTATACACATAATATTGTTTGGCGGTAATAAAGAGTGGAAATCAAAATGGAAGTTAAAAAACGCACAAAAAAGCGTACGATACTTGCAAAATATAAAATAAAAATTAATTTTAGTAATTTCAGCAACACACAAAAATGGAGCTTTCACACTAGCGTTTGTTTGGTTTTAAAGATGTCAAGATTTTACTTGCATTGGCACAGCAAAATTCAATTTATTTGTACACCATATTAAATTTTTCCACTCCCCCTTGCCACGGAGAAAAAAGTTACCGATTGGCACACAGCCGCAGATAATAATTATTATAGAGTTTTATTTTTCTCTTTAGAATATTGATAATTCAAAAAACTGAAAACCTATACCAGCGTGATTTCCGACGTATCCTTTTCAGAGGTAGCGACACCCTAATTTATTAAATATTAATAAAAGTAGTAAACTTCAAAATGTTTACGTAAAAATTTCAGTTAGTTCCATCTGTATGGATTTTTAAATTTTATAAATAACACTGAATCACAAATATTAATTCGGTTTTTGTTCTCCAGATGCCATTATCCAATTTGTATGAAGAATCTCCTGCTGATTTCAAAAATCAAGTTAATATGTTATTCTATGGATACGTTTTCGAGATATTTTTAATTTACCGTTATTCAGCTTAAAACAAAAGGTGGTTCCACTTAGTCACTTATATCTCATGAACCAATTTAACAAACTGAAAATGGTATACGACAAATGAAAGCTAACAAAATTTTCCATAAACTTGCTATTAATCACTTTCGATAGGACTGATAGTTTCTGACAAATTAATTAATCATTCCATTTTTTTTAATGAAAAAAATAAAAATTTTCACGAATNGAAAAAATGGTAGAAGTGATAGCTATTTCGGAAATCACCACATTTCCTCATCAGACTTCTTTCAGTAGGATTCGAACCGACGATCACCACTGACTCAGCCAGTTGCCTACGCACTGTGCTAAGTTCGCTTTGTTAATTCTTGTTGCTTATTTCCACTATTGCACTTGTTAAGCCAACAAAAATCAAGCGCAGCTATTCCGCTGCAATTCACTTGATCATGTGGATGTTGGTTTTGTTGGTTTTTGTTGATATTTCTATCAGTAGAATGTTTAACTTTTAGGTGCGCTCGTCCTTAAGTTATTTGTTTTTTTGTTATTTTATGGTCTCAACTCAAAAAATTTTTTGAATATAATTGTTATAAGGCCGTAAAATAACAAAAAAACAAAAAAATAAAAATCAAATTTGAATAGGCGAAAAATTAAAAAACTAACAGGTTCTGTGTCAAATTCTTTCAGTTGTGCTAAAGCTTGTTCTTTTACAAACAAATCGAGTTACTAATGAAGCAAATCGATGGACAAATAAAGAAATAATGAGCGGTCAAATGAAAATTCGCAAAGATTTTTTTGCCATGTACACCTAAGTAGCACCCTTTTATGCTCATATTTCATACAACAAATTTTTGTGCATTTTCATTTGACTACTCATTACTTCTTTATTTATCGATCGATTTGCTTCATGAGTAACTTGATTTGTTTGTGAAAGAACAGGCTTTAGCGCAACTGCAAGAATTTGACACAGAACCTGTTAGTTTTTTAATTTTTCTCCTATTTAAATTTGAGTTTTTTATTGTTTTGTAAAAGAAAGGCTTTAGCACAAAGGCAAAAATTTGACACAGAATCTGTTATTTTTTAAATTTTTCTTCTGTTAAAGTGTTTTTTCATATTTTCATCAAAAAAAAAATCAGTAAGAATTAATTAATTTGTCTGAAACTATCAGATCTATCGAAAAGTGATGTATGTATATAGGGTCTATGTAGGTACAGGGGTGTTGGTAGGTTGGGATTCAGTGGGCATGCGAAGAGATGCTGTGAGTCATGGGGCGACTCTCCGCATGCCGAGCATTCGTTTAGAACATCCTCGTTTAATCTTCTCAGGTATGAGTTCAACCTGCTGCCGTACCCAGAGCGCAGTTTGCCTATTGTGGTCCGAGTCTCCCGAGGCAGACGAAGTTCTGTCTAGTCCACGTCTGGTGGTTGTGTGCCCATAACGGCATTCACAGGCCGGGAGTCTACATAACTCGAGACTGCCGCTCTGTGAATGCCGTTCAAGGCAGGTCGATAAGCTGTCGGGTCCAGAGGATTTTTGATGAACCTCTGGACTTCGTCTGTCAGTTGATAGGGATGCCTCCTGACGTGCCCGGGTAAAGGCTCTTCTGCAAAGAGTTGTCTGTTTGGGTGACCAAATCTGTGGCTCCCAACTAGAACCTGCTTGCAGAGCATTGTGTTATGCTCCTTAACGGGGAGCATGTGGGCCTTTTCGTGCAGGTGGAGTTTCGGCGAGATCAGAAGGCATCCTGTCGCTGTCCTGAGTACCGCGTTTTGGCAAGTCTGCAGCTTCATTAACTGCATCCTACTAGTCCCCGGTGACCACACGGGCGCTGCATAGTTCAGAACCAGCCGGCCAATTGCCTTGTACGTTGCCAGCAACGTTTCTTTGTCTTTGCTTCAGGTGCTGCCGGCTAGCGACTTGAAGAGCTTTGTACTCTGTTGACAATTGCGGTTACATGCGCCGAGAAGGAGAGCAGACAGTCGAAGGTTACTCCGAGTATCTTCGGGTTGTTCATCGTCTGAATTGGTTCGACATCGATGTGAATTCCCAGTTGTAGTCTGACCTCCTTCATCCAGATGGTAAAAAGTGTGGCTAAGGATTTTGTAGGGGAGAGGGTTAAGCTCCGCGCAGTGAAGAAGCGAGAAAGCTCGGCGAGGTAACCATTTACTTTCAAGTCATCAATTTCATTCCCAGACGCCGTGATCGAACAATCGTTAGCATAAAAGACTATTGAGACTCCCTCTGTTGGTTGAGGGAGCTTTCAAATATAAAAGTTAAACAGTAATGGGGAAAGGACACCACCCTTTGGAATCCTCTATTTTATTTTCCTAAGTTTGCTCGATGTATCTCTAAAAGTTACTGGCGAGTGACGACCACTCAAATAATTCGCCGACCACCGTTTGAATCCCTGTGGGAGGGAGGAGGCCTCTATGTCTTCTAGTAGCGTTGAATGGCTGACAGTGTCGAACGCCTTAGGCAGGTCCAGCGCTACTAGAATGTTTCTCTCACAGGGGCGATTTCGGTTAAGGCCACGAGTTATCTGGGTATTTATGGCGTTAAGTGCTGTTGTTGGGCTGTGCACTTTACGCAATCCATGCTGACTCTTCGTAGGGGTCAGGTGGTTCGTAAAATATGGGAGTAGCAAGGCTCTAGTGTCTTCGCTACCGGGGAAAGGATAAGACTCTCATTTGTTGGCTGGTTTCCCCGGTTTGAGCTGTAGGACCACTCTCCCAATCTTCCAGGTCTCTGGAATGACGAGAGTGGCCATTGACAGATTGAGGACCTCCGTTAGGTACGCTACTCCCACAGGACCCAAATCTTCCAGCATCAACATGCAAATTCCGCCGGGTCCAATGGCCTTGGAGGCTTTCGCCTTCCAGATAGCTACGCTTACCTCTGTATTAAAAGGCTCCGTACGTTCTTGTTGAGAGTCGCCTTTATTCTGACATTGCTTCTTACATTGAGTTTATTCTTACTGCTAGTATGNCGATGAGGCGGCTCTTGGAGTGTTCGAGAGAAAGATTTTGCCGAAGATTTACGGGCCTTTACGCGTTGGCGACGGCGAGTACCACAGGCGATGGAACGATGAGCTGTATGAGCTATACAACGACATGGACATAATGCAGCGAATTAAAATACAGCGACCCCGCTGGCTTGGCCATGTCGTTCGAATGGATACCAACGCTCCAGCTCTGAAAGTATTCAACTCGGAACCCGCTGGTAGCAGAGGAAGAGGGAGCCCCCACTGCGATGGAAAGATCAGGTGGAGAAGGACTTGGCTTCACTTGGCGTTTCCAATTGGCGTCAGTTGGCACAGAAGAAAAATGACTAGCGTGCTTTGCTAAACTCGGCCAAAATCGCTCTGGCGGTTACAGCGCCAAAAAAGAAGAAGAAGAAGTATGCTCATAGTCTACAGCTTTAGATGAAATCTTAACTTATCTAATTAGAAGTAACGAAGATGACTCTATTACAATTATACACTACGCCTTCCTCATATAATAGAATGATCATGTAGATGGATTATTCTTAGATGATGCTAGAGCTCAGCCAGTATGAACATACGTACCTTTGTAAAAGTGTAAGAGTGATTGTTCTTACAACCGTTTTGAGCTTAACATAACACTTCAGTAAACCTTACATATTTTATCTCTATATATTTAATTCATGTTTTAAATATTATCTCCTTGTTTTCCTTCCCTTTAGTTTATTATTTAGTTTTTTTTACTTTTCTAACATTTTCAATCTACCTTTGTGAACTTTCATTTCATTGTTACTTTTGTCTAATACAATACAATTGTTACAGTTATCTAGGCTTTTTACAGTGTAAGGGCCTACGTATACGTTATCCAACTAATGCTCTGAGTTGTTTCTTATTAATACTTTACTACCGACTGATATTTGTATTTCATTCGTATTCTCATCGTATTTGCTCTTTTGTATACCCTTAAACTTTTCGATTAGTTTCCTCGCTCTTATCTGAGCTACATAGTTGAACCCGGAATTTTACTTTTTTTGCATAGGATTCTATGTTATACAGTGGTTCGATGTTATTTGTTATGAGAAGTTCCGGTATATTTGGAATTTTTCCAAAAAACTAATTCAAAAGGGCAATAGCTATGAGTAGTTGACGGTGCAGTGTTGTAGCAATACGTAAAGTAACTCAGCCAAGTGTCCCAGTCATGTTTATTTGAGGCAATATATGATCTAATATATTCGTTAAACGTTCTATGGCTTCTTTCAACTGTACCAACAGTTTGATGATTATATGCCGTAGAACAGTTTTTAGTTATATTTAAAATTTTGCTTAGCTCTTCTAACACCCGATTTTTGTATGCAGTACCCATATCTGACACATCTTTCCAGTATATTTTTAGCTACTGTTTTTGCGATTTTGTCAGGCATTGGCACTGAAATTAAGTATTTTGTTAAGTCACATATTATAGTTAAAACGTGTTCGTTGCTTGGTAGAGGTCCGATGGTGTCAACTATTATTGTATTGAATGAACTTACGGGAGTTTCGGTTTTAATTAATGGTTGTTTGGTATTAATAAATGTCTTATTTTTCTGACAATCGGCGCACTGTTTTTCGTATTTCGTTATATTTTTTGTCATACCTTTCCAAAAATGGTAAAGTCTGATTTTTTGTAGTAACCTAGTGATCCCTGGGTGGCCACCAAAAGCAGGGTCATCATGGTATCTTTTTATAATGTTCATCTTTTCCTTTTTATTTGTAATTGTCCGTATTTTTGGTGATAGCGCTTTCATTAAAACCTTCAATAATTTTTCCCCTATTTCTTTAAAATTGTTAATCCGGATTTTATCAAATATGTCTTCGTTAGGAGAAATTCTAATTTTCCTAATTTTCAAGCTACTGGCTTCTTTCTCCAGCCTTGGAAAAAATAAATCTAAATTTTTATCTCCATTAGTAGCATATTCGTTTGCACCGATGCTGCCTAAAATTGTCCNGAAAAAATAAATCTAAATTTATATCTCCATTAGTAGCATATTCGTTTGCACCGATGCTGCCTAAAATTGCCCTTCTTNTTTATCAAATATGTCTTCGTTAGGAGAAATTCTAATTTTCCTAATTTTCAAGCTACTGGCTTCTTTCTCCAGCCTTGGAAAAAATAAATCTAAATTTTTATCTCCATTAGTAGCATATTCGTTTGCACCGATGCTGCCTAAAATTGTCCTTCTATGTCTAATTACACATTTATTAGCATAAAACTTTAAGCAAACCATTTTCCTAACTTCTAGTGATTGCCTCATTGACTTTAGGAAAACATACTGCAATGTTTGTGCTTTTGTTATCTGGTTTTATTGCATTATTTTGTATTTGTTTCGTTTGTGATCGGGTTGTGACTTTAAAGATATTGGTTTTAGCTTCAGCTATTTGATTTATATCTCTTAAATCGATGCCTTGATATATTCTATTTTGAAATCATATTCCTCTAGGTCTAATCTCATTCTGGTTAATTTCGATGACGGGTTTTTCATCGTAAACAAATACGTGAGTGGTCTGTGATCACTTTTAACTAAAAATTTTCGTCCGTAAAGATACGGTCTAAAATGCGTAATTGCCCAGTGTATAGCTGCGACTTCTTGTTCTATCGTACTTTTATTACTCTCACCTTTTGTGAAAGCTCTTGACGCAAAAGCTATAGGTAATTGGTCGACTCCGTACGTTTAACTTAAAACAGCACCACAGGCAAACTTACTGGCGTCGGTCGTTAATACGAACGCTTTTTCAAACTCAGGATACTTCAAGAGCGGTGGATCTATCAGTGAAGATTTCAAATAGTTGAAGGCCTTTTCGCAGTCGTTTGTCCATAGTTGTGTTTGTTTACAAATTATCCAGTAACTTGCCAGCAACTCTCCAGTAACTTTATTTCTAAGAATTCGCTCTCATAGAAAATATTTACAAAAAAGTACGCGAACGCTATTCTAGTAATAATTTGCAAGTTTCATAAACAGCTGATAAATTGGTTGTTTATTCGCAGCATATTCCTAATAAAACAATATATTTTATATTTAAATATGTTTATTTTGTGAATTTCCACAATAAAAACCCACAAACAGTTTCCTTATGAGTTAAAATTTCATCCAGCAACATGCGATCAGCTGTTTTTCGTACTGGCAAATTCTTACAAGTAAAAATTTATCCAGTAATATCCAGTAAAAACTTGCAACTTCAACTGTCATTTTTCGCTCTCTCAATTTCCCCTACTTTGCAAGTTTTTGCGTACAAAAACGCCAAAACATGAAAATTCCTAAAAACTTTTACTGGATTTTACTGGAAATGAGTAAACAAACGCAACTCATGTAAATACTACACCTTTCCTGCCTAGCTTAGTTAGATGCCGCGCATACTCTGCAAAGCTGCGAATAAAGCGCCTATAGTAATTAACAAAGGATACAAAGCGTTTCGCCTCTTCACTATTTGTGGGTTTCGGGTAGTTTTTAATAATATCAAACTTGCTGTTGTCGGGCAAAATTCCTCTATCTGTACATTTGTGACCCACATACGTTACCTCGTGACAAAAAAACGTGCACTTTTCCGGATGTAGTTCGCCAGTTGTATTTTCTGCATATTTCAAAAACATTTTTTAAATTATTCAGCATGTGCTTTTCTGAACAACCTAGAACCACTAAATCTTCCATGTATAGGAAAGCTTGTGCAGGTGTTAAGCCCGCGAAAGCTAACGTCATCATGCGCTGAATTGAATTTGGAGCGACTTAAATCCCAAACCGAAGCCGCTTAAACCGGAATGAGCCTTTTTCGGTGGAAAATGAGGTTATATCTCTACTATTTTCATCAAGCTCAATTTGGTGAAACCCTGTCATTAGATCCAAGCAAGAAAAATACTTGGCTCTAGCTAGTTGATCTAAAATGTCATCTATGCGTGGCAACGGAAATTTATCTGCAAGAAGTTCCTTATTTATCTGCCTATAGTCCACTACTAAACGCCATGGTTTCTCTGTTTTCCCAGGTAATGTCTTTTTAGGAACTAGCAAAATTGGGCTATTGTACTCAGATATGGATGGTTCCACTATATCGTCTTCTAACAATTTATCGACTTGTTTTTGAACATCCGATTTCTGAGAGTAAGATATTCTGTAGTTTTTGACGTAAATCGGTATAGTGTCTTTAAGCCTCAGCTTTTGTCGATAAAAATTATTCCCACTTAGTTTTTCATTCTCTAGTCCGAAAACGTCAGTAAAATGAGTACATAAGTTAATTAGTTTTTGCTTTACAATCGCTGGAAAGCGCTGAGATAGTTTATCCATTACATTCGCGTCTCTACTTGTACTTAGTCCACTTTCAATAACTTCATAATCTGATAGTTTTTCTATGTAGATATGGAACTTTTCTATAAAAACATTCTCGTTATAATACGGACTATTGGATACGATCTTGAAACTATTGTACTAGCTACGTATATTCCGCTTTGAAGTTGTTGGTTCGGTATGAACGCATTCTCTTCATGAAAATCAACTTTAGTGTGTCTTACTACCTCGGATCGTGCTGGGAGTGATAACGAATTGGGAGACGGTGCGTTGTGCATTGGGATTGCGATATCCTCTGGAAAATTTTGCGGTTGTAAAACTAACCAATCTAGCTGAAGCCCGTATTCCAATTTGCAGTTAAATTTTTTTCAAAAAGTCTAGTCCCACAATTCCATTGCTTGGAATAGGGAACCTATCTTCTACTACATGAAAGTCGTTATTAATTAATATATTTCAACTTTTAAATCAGTATTAACATATCCAATAGTGGTTAAGGATCCTTGACCTATACCAGTTCTAATGTTCGTACTTATTTGTAGGTTTTTCTTAATGCAGTTGTGCTTTATGAGCGAGATATCCGCACCAGTGTCAACTAAAAAGTTGNAGTCGTTATTAATTAATATATTTCAACTTTTAAATCAGTATTAACATATCAAATAGTGGTTAAGGATCCTTGACCTATACCAGTTCTAATGTTCGTACTTATTTGTAGGTTTTTGTTAATGCAGTTGTGCTTTATGAGCGAGATATCCGCACCAGTGTCAACTAAAAAGTTGTTTCCGGGTACCCAAAGTTGTGAAAATCGAAATATAACTAACTAAGTGGAAAATATGATTAGTATGTTTTTAGTTTTAAATATTCAAGGGACTGTCCGTGTTTTCCGAATGCTCTACATCGTTTACGTAGCGTATAGGTCTTGGTGCGGAGCTACTGTTTCGATTTCGAGACCGATTGTCATTACTCCTCTGTAGTNCGAAATATAACTAACTAAGTGGAAAATATGATTAGTATGTTTTTAGTTTTAAATATTCAAGGGACTGTCCGTGTTTTCCGAATGCTCTACATCGTTTACGTAGCGTATAGGTTTTGGTGCGGAGCTACTGTTTCGATTTCGAGACCGATTGTCATTACTCCTCTGTAGTAACTACGGCCTCTCGTAAACCCACGACTACGATTGCCATTGAAGTTACTGTTAGTAAATTGAGCATTTGATTTACGTCCGCTAAGAAATTAAACTGAACCGTCATTTGTTTTGTTGCAACTGTTCACAAACTTTGTAACAGCCTCGTTCGTGTTAGTAAATTGACCGGATTTCATAATCAACTTTACTGCATTATTGCTCGCGTTCTTAGACATTGCTTGGACTGCCACCTTAGTGGAATATTTTTCTGTCATCTGAGGAGGCAATTCTAACTTAACCTTAGCGTATCCAAGAAGCCTTGCAAATTTTCCTGCCTACCATGGAATTCGGGTATCGCCTCGATGCCGTATTTAGAAATTCAATAACGGTTTGTGGCATTTTGCTGGTACTTTGCGTTTCTCCCACTACACTATCTTCTTCGGAATCACTTGATTCCTCTACTATTGTGTATAAAATGGGCGTGCTGAGTTCAAATGGTATTTTATGTTAATATGTTGTTTTGCAAATGTTTTAAGTATATTGTCTCGTACCTCTGNCCACTACACTATCTTCTTCGGAATCACTTGATTCCTCTACTATTGTGTATAAAATGGGCGTGCTGAGTTCAAATGGTATTTAATGTTAATATGTTGTTTTGCAAATGTTTTAAGTATATTGTCTCGTACCTCTAAATAGATTTGTTCTGCCTGCCTCTTTTGGCTTTCAAGACTGTGATCATAATTTGCGTTTAAAATTCCGCGAATTTGGTTGGCACTTTCAATTATTATTTGAACATGTTTATGACCGGTTTCACTTTTTATGTGTATCTTTTTATTTAAACATTTGCGAGATTTCTCGAAAATTTTTCTAAGTTGGTTAATTTTTGCCTCTACATCAGGCTCCATCAACTCACTAACAAAAGAACTTCGAAAATTGTGCACACCTACAAACAGTGTACGCGAGTGCCGCTAGCTCGACAAGTTTAAGCTCTGTCTCTCCGTGTATACATACACCACTCGGTGAGAAAATTGTACACCAGAAGAAATAAACTTAATANCTCTACATCAGGCTCCATCAACTCACTAACAAAAGAACTTCGAAAATTGTGCACACCAACAAACAGTGTACGCGAGTGCCGCTAGCTCGACAAGTTTAAGCTCTGTCTCTCCGTGTATACATACACCACTCGGTGAGAAAATTGTACTAGCTCTTAAACTAAAATAAATGCTTAACAGTAATGAAAAGAACTTACAATGAAATAGGTACAGCAATGACGTATACATAATATGCATATATTACTTATGTACATATGATGTATGTATATACATTGTGCGTTTTCAAACGATTAAAAAGAAATAAAAAAATAAAATCATCACCGAACCTTCTGATGCGTTTTTTTAGAACTGCTTTCAATCCATCACGTGGCCTGCCGCCTAATCCATTTGCTTTGCTTATTTGTACATTTTTTTTCTGCTTCACTTGCAAATCCTCTGGCAACCCGATGTTTTTGTGCAAATATGCGCTGATACAGGTAGATGTTTAAAGTTTTCCATAGTGTAACTGTAGCTGATATTGCGCCAAAAATTTCTTGTTCTTTCTTGCTCTTTGTTCTAGTTGGAAAGCTGATAAAACGATCATTAAAGAACCGCTACGCCAAGAAAATCGCAGTGCTGGTCAGCTACGAGCGCTGATTACAAAGAATGTTCCAGAGCTCAATAGTTGGCCACCAGTATATCACACATGGAAAGTTTGAGCTCTTGCCATTATTTTTTTCGTAATTGACTCCCAATAAATCCACCATTGACCGTAAAGTGGATGACCATTTCACTTTTAATATTTAGCAAAATATTTAATTTAAAAATTCTTGATTTTCAACACTTGGAAGCTCCTAGCAGGATCGCCATGTATTAAAAGGCTCCGTACGTTCTTGTAGAGAGTTGCCTTTATTCTGACATTGCTTCTTACATTGAGTTTATTCTTAGTGCTAGTATGCTCACAGTCTACAGCTGTAGATAAAAGCTTAACTTATCTAATTAGAAGTAACGAAGAACGCTGATGAAAACAAGAGGCGCACTAAGTTTTGGCAGTTTGTGCAGCCTTCTGGTCACTTGACATTTGGCTTTATTCACCGTAGGATGCAATATGAACTTCCGGCTAAAATCGCCCGCGCATCGCTTCGGGTCCGACGAAGCGTGGTCACCAAAGTCCATTTCAACTCTGTCGTCACGCTTCGTCGGGTTGGACAATGACCTCATGGTTGACCCAAGCTTACTCACACCAGAGGCGAAGTTGCAGGTCTTCAGATGCTCTTCCCATTTCTTCCGCTTATGTACATTCACAAGTTGCCGAATCTCCGAGTTGAGATCTCTGATACGGGGATTTCTGGGATCGGCCTGACGAAGGTTGTCGCGCTCATCGGCTAGGCTAGCCGCTTCAGCAGGAAAATTCGGACGGGGGTTCGAGATACATCCCGCTGAGACGAAGCGGGCTGCAGAAACAGTGACAACTCTTCGGAATTTACGCTCACCTACCTGAACGTCGGTTGGTGTGGGTAGTGCAGTGAAGGCGCATCCGCGAGGCCTTTCCAATCAGCTTTAGAAAAGTTGACATAGGTCCGGTGATCCGCGAAAGCAAAGTCGGCTGGTTTATCAATCGAGATGACTAGTGGCAGATGGTCTGATGCTAAAGTCAGCATAGGTCGCCATGATATGCTGTTTATCAGACCAGCACTGACTATTGTTAGGTCAGGTGAGCTGGAGTAGCTGCCCATAATTCTGGTGGGTGCGTCGTCGTTCATTGTGCTTTAAACTGGTAAAACCTCATAATGATTACCGTCCGTGGTACGTACATCTATGTATTTCTCAAAAAAAAAATATCTATTACCTATTGTAAGCCCATAACATGTACATTCCTATGCATGTACTCACAATAAAATTCTTTATTTCTAGAGCGAAGTCACATGTTATAAGAAATAGTATGTAGAATAGAAAAATTGAAAGTCATTCACGCTCGAAATTTTACTTTCATGGATTTCAGGAGCAAGAAATGGAGAAACAAAAACTTTTATTCCACCAAGCGCGGCTTTCAAACCGAGGCGTAGCGGAAATGGTGCTTCTTCATATATCCGCATCAAAAGGTGTGCCCTCAGAAATGGTCATGACAACTTTAAATTTGGGCATAGCAATACTACGCGGTGGCAACATAGATATTCAAATGGGAATGCTCAATCACTTAAAGGAGAAAAAAGATGTGGGCTTCTTCACATCCATTGCTGGACTTATGAATTCTTGTAGTGTACTAGATTTGGATGCATTCGAACGCAATACGAAAGCAGAAGGTATGTTATTTTGTGTACCCAAATTGTATATGTACAGTGACGAGCAAAACTGTAACATGGTTTAACACTTTTTGTTTGAGCCACCGCTATATTTCCAAGTTCTAACGACTTTCATCCTTTTGTTGTATATTCTTGTTGGTACATCCCTACTCCCTCTCTCATAATGATTTTAAGTCAATACAACAACAATAAAAAACCCAGCAGACAAAAATGTAAATTAAGGCAGATGTTACAGTTTTGCACTCACTCTCAGTTTTGCATTTGACAGTTATCTTTCACTTAGTTGGAAGTCAGATGACCTTTTTCTATATTGTAATTTATTGAAGAAGTGATCACCAGTAAATAACATAGTTAATCAGGAACCATAAATGTAAATAATAGATTTACTGCGGAAAGGCGGAAAAGTGGCAAAAAATTTTGGAATTTGCTACTTGAAAATATTAAGACTTAGAAAAAATTTAGCCTAAAGTGTTCCCAAGGACAAAGGAAGTCTGTTAAAAAATATTACGGTACGATATCTTGTGAACTTAGCAGCAAGTAGCGATGCAGCCACTATTACAGAAGCGCTTAAGGTATTAAAGTTTAAAGCAAATCAATAGACAGCGAGGCGAAGAATTGCCAAATTGAGCGCAAAGGCATCATAAAAAGGAAAAAAGAAAATTTGATCATAATACATCTGCGAGTGTGGCGGCATTTTGCTGCATCGCACGAAAACCGAACCGTTGCCTATTGGGATATGTTAGGCCGTTCAGAATGCAATAAAAACATATAAAACATATTTTTAAGTTTCAATTGAAGGTTATTTGGTCTGACAAGACTAAATTAATCGCTTTCAATCAGATGGCCGGGCATGGTATTGGAGCGCATCATGTACGGCAAACTGTGAATCACAGTGGTAGGATCTTAATTGTTTGGGGTTGTATTTCAAAAATATTGTTGGTTCGTTAGTACGCATTATGCGTAAGGAACAGTATATGTTCATATTTCAACAAAATTTGCAAGATGTAGTCGAAAAATGAGAGTTTCTGCTGAAAAATCACCCAAAACATACTGCACATGTTCGCAAAGACTGGATACAAAAGCAAAAATTTACTAATTTGAAATAACCTCCACAATCCGCGGACATGAATCTCATCGAGAATTTGCGAAATCAACTAAAAGCACAGCTTAATAAGTATCAAAGTCCGAAAAATCGAGTACATGAGCTGTGAAAGCAAACTAAGGATATACCTCCAGAATTTTTACAAAGATGCAAATAAGGTATGCCAAATCGCATCCAGGAACTGAAACAAGCAAAAGAGTACTGAACATTGTGTTAGTAGTTCTTGTTTTTTTGAAAATTGTTAAAAAGTTCTTAAAAATATATGAGTGCAAAACTGTAACATCTGCCTTAATTTACATTTTTTTCGGCTGGTTTTTTTATTGTTGTTGTATTGACTTCAAATCATTATGAGAGAGGGAGCAGGGATGTACCAACAAGAATATACAGCAAAAGTAAGAAAGTCGTTAGAACTTGGAAAGATAGCGATGGCTGAAGTAAAAAGTGTTACACCATGTTACAGTTTTGCCCGTCACTGTAAGTAAAAATGATATGTCCATTAATTACACTTATACAAAATACTAACATACATACCATTAGTTTTTTAGGTGTCTTTTTTTACATTTAAGTTAATAAAAAAGCTATTTGGCAATCTCCAAAAACAAACCCTGCTACATTAACAACTCACGCACAGAAAATTTTCTTTTCAATAATAAAATCAAAAAGAGAGATATCGAGCCCTAACCGCCAAAATAACGTAAGCGAATTTTTTTTCAAAATTTTCTTTTTGATGCAGAAATGTACCTAGATATATTCTAGGAATATTTCTGCATCAAAAAGAAGATTTTGAAAAAAATGTCGCTTACGTTATTTTGGCGGTTAGGGCTCGATATTTTGTTGCTACGGGTTTAACCATATTTTAGTTATCATATCAACGGCGTTCTTATTTCCGCTGGACTTACGATTAGGTTAGATTGAAATTACCGGATAAGCCCGTTGTGATTTCATGAACGGTTGAACAAAGATGTCAAGGGAATATATTTCTAAATCAGATATCGAATTATTTTAGTTTTAATTATAAATCCTCATATGCAAATAAGATTATGCAATCTCAAATTTATTACACACCCTCTTCAAAAGACGCACATCCCAAAAAAATTTAGGTCGATTTTTTTGCATAAATCAATTCGTAGGATTGGAGATAAATGGAATTTTTTCTTCATTATTATATTCTCTAACTACGGTTATATTTCTGCCTGATTATAATAAGGGTATCTGCATTTTTCTTCAAAAATGACTTATTTACATCGTTGAATTTGTCTTGAATTCAAAAATAGTTTTCAAATTATAAATAATGATAAAGTTATTGCAGATTTAAATCTTCACGTTTGAGTATCTACAGCAATTTTCGAGAAATCCTGATGTAAAGCGTGGGTATCTGCAAAAACATTGCAGTATCTACACTTTTTCCAGTAATTCAGCCGGAATTGTAGCTTGCGTAGTGATCAAAAACTATGTATCTACACTGCCGTATGCAGATACGTCGTTTTTGAAAAGTATTCTTGGTCGTTTGAGGCCAACGATCGTTTTTTGAACAACGTATGTATATACCTAATGTGACCAACCGTACTTCTTTCGGAAGTACAGTACTTCTTTTTGAGCCGTTGTACTTCGTACTTCGAAGTACAGTCAAATGTACTTCTTTGCAATATTTTGTACTACCTTTTAAGTTGAGTTTTCTTTAACTGATTTGAAAAATTCGAAAAGGTAAAGCTTGAAACACATTGGAAACGACGGGCTACGGACCACAGCTGTCAAATTGTTTTAACACGTACTCTTATGTCGATAACACTGTAACACTGCGACTAGCCAAAAATGTAACTGTGGCCAGATTGGATCTATTTCTATCAATATGCCAATCACTTCATATCTGTAGCTAACAAATTTCANCAGATTGGATCTATTTCTATCAATATGCCAATCACTTCACATCTGTAGCTAACAAATTTCATTATAAGTATTCAATCAATAAAAATTAAAAGATGTTTAAAGGCCGGTCCACATAGAACTTTCGCGTTGACTTTGGCGTTGGCGTTGGTTTGACAGAACGCACGTTAAAAGTATGCTTGCTACAATGAACGCTTGGCACCGAATGCCTTGGCCACTAAATTAACATACTACGACAGATAAATTAATAGTGCATATCAATAATTGCATGAAAAAAGTATTTTAGGGTTGTTCCTCCCTCCCCAGACCCGTTCTTAAAAGATGAAATACAGAGCTTTATGAAGGGAGATTTTAAAACAAGTTTTCGATTTATGATGCAGNTACGACAGATAAATTAATAGTGCATATCAATAATTGCATGAAAAAAGTATATTAGGGTTGTTCCTCCCTCCCCAGACCCGTTCTTAAAAGATGAAATACAGAGCTTTATGAAGGGAGATTTTAAAACAAGTTTTCGATTTATGATGCAGTATTTATTTTTTATACTACTCGGCTTTCTCATGGAAATTTAATTTATATTCTTATAACTCGAGTTTACATATCGCTTACTTCCTTCAAAGGTGTACTAATTCAATATTTACCTTATCTTGTCAATTTAACTGAATTAAGTTTTTCAAATAGGTGGCAACCCGCTTCAAAAGTTTTTTCGACAGTAAAGTTTCTTAAACTGCTTTAGTTTAACACCAGAATTGTAATATTTAAGTTATTTTATCAATTTAAATCAATGTTGGCCACTTCATAGGCACGCGTGCCAAAGCTTTTAAAAGCTTTCTGTTCAATTTGCATACGGCTGGCACAAAATAAAAGCATTTACTGGCCACCTCTGATTTAAATAATTAAAATTTTTCAAACATGAGACAACCCCCCTCAAATATTCCCGGCAGTAAACTTTCCTAAACCTCTTTATTTTGATACCCATATTGCAATATTTAATTTATCTTATTAATTAAAATAAATAAATTATTTCAAACAGGTGGCAACGTTAAAAAAAAATCAGCTGTGAGCCTTTTGAAACCTCTTTATTTTGACAGCCATATTGCAATATTTAATGTATCTTATCAATTTAGAAAAACTGTAATTTTCAAATAGGTGGAAACTCTCTAATTTTTATCTTCTCTATTTTAAGTTAGACCTCCAGCAATACATTGGTGAAAACTGCTTTCTATTTCTATTTCTATACAAACACATAGACATCCAAAATTTCTTAAAATTCTTGATTTGGATTCTGGTGCTCTTATAAAGGCCTCCATATTAATTTTTCTTTAATATCTATAATGTAAAAATTTTATTACATGTATTGAAATTCGGAATATGGTCGTACCCGCCTACTTATGCTTGGTAAGCACTTTATCGATTTCTACCAAGCCCAGTTCATTTATTTAAATTAATATATTAAATTATTTAAATTAAGTCTAATTGATGTTTGAAATCAAGGGAAACCCCCAGCTTTTCATGTACATGTTAAAAAAAGGTGAAATAAACTATATTTAATACGTGTGCCGGGTATATAAAGTTCGGCTTCGCCCCAACTTATACTTACTTACTTGTTAATTAAAAAATTCGATTTGTTGATTTGGTACACTGTCAACGTTGTCGTATATTCTGCTTTTATCATTTTTTCATTACTTTCACTCTACTTTTTTGGTTCTCAGATCTTGTACTTCTTTGAGCTATGAAATAGTTGGTCACATTATACATACCCACGTTCTTTGGCATTTTTGATGTTACAGAACGACGTATGTAACTTTTAATACAAAATAAGTTACAAATAATACAAATAAGATAAATAATACAAATAAAATACATATGTATTATTGGTTTCCTTTTCTTTTTTAACCGTTTTCACAAAAAGGAGGAAGGTTATCAATTCGTCGGAATATTTTTTTTTTTTGTGTATGATACCGAATAACTTTGGACCATGTTAATTCTTGTTTTAGGGGAAAGGTGTTATCTCACAGGTGGTCCTATTCTAATTTGGTTTAAATCCGATCATTGGATTTACGGTTGCCAGACGTATTTATTTTATCAGTACAGTACTGATTTTATTGATTTCTTAAATCAGTACGCTATTGTCCTGATTTTTCAAAATTTTTACTGATTTGTACTGAATTTTCAATTCAAACAAAATACTTTAAGATTTTCTTAAGGTTTTTACATAACGTTGTAACTTCCTTAAACCCTACTGTAAAAAGTAAAAAGAGAATAATTTAATTATTGTTGGCATGTTTCAGATAATGTTTTATATGCCCAAGAAATTAATACAACAAAAAGTTCAATCGTTTTATAGGCATATCGCCGGTTCGTTACGTACCAGTTGCGATAATATGATGGAGCTTAATTATTTAAAAAGAAGGCTGACTTTTTTTGTCGAGTGTTGCTAGTTATCTCGAAAATAACTTTCAGTTTAATAACAACAAATTTGAATATTCGAATTGCTTTTACCTATAGCTTACAACTCTTTTTTTCACAATTTGCGGACACTGTAAAAGAGTTTTACATAAAAGACATATAGTTAGATATTATTTTTAGCGAATTCTTAGTCTTTAAAAGTTTTTGCGTAGCTGAAAAAATTATATTACGCCATGAGGAATTATATATGAAGTCCTTAAATACTGGTACTTTTCGCCAGTTTGACAAACTACGTAATTTTATTTTTTTCAATACTACACTCAAACGAAGCAACTGAAAGGATCTTGAGTATAAAGTTCGCTTGCTGGCGTAAAGAGAAACCGGCTTCTAATTAAAATTATCTAAAGTGAACTTCATATTAAAAGTAATTTTTAAATGAAATGTATTAAATTCTTCGACTATTTAAACACTGAAGATGGAAATGATCTTATTATTGCTATTCAAAAATATCATAAAATTAAAATAACTTATTGGCTTCTGTATGAAATGATGTGTACACTCAGACGAATAACACTTTTTTTGTGAACTATATTTTATTTATGTACATATATACCAAAATATTGTTAAAAACATGTACTCTGACGTTTTATAGTATTATCTGTTACTTTTATTCATAATTTTGCTTTGAACAAAAATTTACTGAAAAGTACTGATTTTTTGGCATGAAAAAGTCTAACGTACTGATTTCGCGCATAAAAAATCTGGCAACCCTAATTGGATTATGAAGAGATTAACGATAATCTTAAATTTTTATATGAGAATTGAAGTCGGGTTTGTCTTTTGCTTAAAAATTACTTGTTTATTTTAGTTTCATAGAACTAAAATTGAACATATGAGTCGATACATATTAGGTATGTGCTGGGTATCCGGCCGGATACTGGCTAAAATCCGGATTTCGATTATAGAAGATTCTATTTAAAAATTTAGTTCCGATTTTTTTTTCTAATTTTTATAATCAAATTTAATAGTATCTAATTGGTAATTAAGAATTAAAAATGTATATATTTTTCATAGAATATATCCGTATTACCGGTCAAGAACCCATGTCTAGTTTTAACATGCTTCTAAAAAAGGAGGAGGTTATCCGTTCGTCGGAATATTTTTTTTTTATGTATGTTATCGTATAACTTTGGACCACGTCAACCGATTTCGAGAATTCCTTTTGCAAGGGTAGCAAAGGTAGTGTCTCAGAGGTGGTCCCATACTAATCTGGTTTAGATCCGATCATTTGATCATGAAGTATATATATACGGTTACTTTGTTGATATTCGCAATGTTTTACATGCTAAAATTTTTTTGTTAATTTTGTTTTAAAACGTGGCTTATGTTTTAGCAAATCCCGTTTAAAACCGAGAATGATACTGTGTACAAAAATTAATAAAAATCGGCAAAGTTTCAGCAAAATCGCGGACTCTTTAATACGAATTTCTAAAAAGAATTGAGGTATGCAGTTGTATAGCCCATTAAATTTTAGTATAATATGCATAATATATACATATCTAAGTTAAGGACAGAAGGTCCTGAATAACTAAAAAAATAAAAGGGCCAACTTGCCATGGAATTGAAAGAGATAATTTTATCGTTATAATAGAAGCACTATATTTGAACACTCCTTGCGAATTAATCGGAGCGCTTTCGACAGAAACAACATTTTGATATGAAACAAAATGGTTTTGAAAGCCAATTTTATTCCCTTTCACGGAAAAGTACTACCATTGACCCACAATCACTCCGTGATCTTAAAGAAATCGGTCAAAAATAGTGTTCTTCGAAAAACAGGCAAAATCCACCGGTTTTGCTCCAAAAAAATTTGTTTCTATGTTTTATTACACTAATATTATAGATTTTGAGACGAGAAATACGACTCGTTTAAAAATCGAAAAAAAATTCAACACCTCAATTTAAGAAATGCAATTTTGATTGCATTTTTTTTTATTTGCAAGCAGCTGTGCATTCTTCTCACAATTTCATATCACTCGAATAACAAGTACACTGTAGAGTTATTCAAGATCTTTAATTTGAGCCATGGTGGAAATCGTTAGGCCCTCTGCGAGCCAAGCACACTGTGCGACGTCAGCGAGCCGCCTTGGCCTTGAATTCCCACTGGTAACTTGGAATGTGCAATACACTAATTTTACAACCGTGTGAAATGGAATTATGCTGACACCGCTGCAGTTCTGTAGCCGACGGTTCCCATAGGTGTATGTTAGCGTTGAGCAATATTGCTATTGCATGATATGATAAAATGCACTTGGCCTTGACAAAGGTCAGAACACTCTTCCGAATGACTTAATTATCCTTTCTTCTCCATGTCCACAGACAACGGAGTTATCTTCCTCAAAAGAACATATATCAAAGTCTGCTTCTAATAATAACGACCCTGCAGTATCTTCCCCGTCCCCCGTTGAAGTTGTGGCACCGCCATC
>NW_016157263.1:56362-73060 GCF_001687245.7 Rhagoletis zephyria | reverse complement strand
TCCAGCACGTTTGATATATCAGATCCGCTTTTCAGCATTAAGAAAGCGATACTCTCCTCTCTCAATAAGTGAATTATTGACATAAATACATAAAATCAGCTGATGAATTTAGTTCTGTAGCTGAACAGTTTTAGATCTCGACACTTAACAAACTCCTGCCTATCGTGACTCGGCACAAAAATTTAAAATATTGGTTCCGTACGTCATGCGGACTGCGCCCCTCGTGCGGATGGGCGGGAATGGAGGGTAAAAACCGTTGGGATATTATTAAGTTATTATTAAGATGTCAATTATGTTGTGAACCATAATTATGCTGACATGGTGCACGTGTATTGCTGGACTGTGCGAACGGAACATGTTGGGTGACGGCGGATATGTTAACTCCTTCCCCTTGTTGTCAATGATCAATGCAGGTAGGTGTATCTTCGCCATAATCCTTCTCCAAATATGCCAAAGGAATAACATTAGTATTACTAACACCAAGCCTTCGGTGAATGCGAACCAATTGGTTTTTTCCTTGAGGTATCCCAGGAGCTTTATATTATGAGCTGTCATCCCGTGTATTAGATTAATATTCATTGCCACACTGCGGTTAGTGACGCTGGCCAAGATTGGTGGAAGCACCTGTACTCCTGATCTACTAGTACTCGAGTAGTTTTTGCCATTGATTGTTACGGTCTCATTGTCCATCTGGAGGATATAATAACCATTAAGTGTATTTGAATTGTTACCTGATTTTACAATCCCTATAAAATTGTCAAGGAAAATTGTATCATCCTTGACGATTTCAACAGTGGAATCATTACAGCTGGCGTAAGTACAACTTGTTTGTCGTCCCTTGAGAAGACGAGTCAAGCAACTAGATTCTAGTAGCAGATCGAGTGATTTCCCTTTGCAGATCATGGTAGCAGATAGTTGCAAGCAGTGTTCCTTGATGCCGAATGTCTGATGTTTATTGATCGGGATTGTTTGATATGCCAATTCCACTCGGGCGCCGTTCTGTATGTTAGCTCTTGGGTTTCTTACCTTTGGTAATGACAACACCTATAAGAGAAGTGTGTTGTTGGTGTAGATCGATGGTTTGCTATATTGTTGCTGTATGGAAGAACGCCGATCTCACTGACAAGCTGGTTGACTTCCTCTATACTCAGAAGATTGGTGTTGACGACTCCTGCTTTAGCCATCTGACAAGCACGGATCAGTTCGTTGACGTCTTCATTGAGGATAAAGATTTTATGCTGCACTTCTCGAGAAATCCTGTCCAAGTTCCTCTTGTTGATCACATCATTGGTGGCGACCACAATGCCATTGAGCCTCTGCAATAACTGATTAGTTTTCTTAAAAATTTCATCATTCACCTTGTACTGCTGCTCGTTATTTTTATTAAGGGAATTTTCGTTTCGAAGGACCTCATCCCAGTCCGTAGCATCAGGTGAGCCAGCAATCCATTTCCAAGCTGACCCAATCCAGTTAATAGATCGTTTTAATCTAGCCGTCTCGTGACCTCTTAGTTCGTTTAGACGTATGGGGATTCTGCCAAGTTGGAATAGTAGTACCTCTGTAGATGCTGTTGTTTCGTTAAAGGTTGTTATTGCCCACTCGAGCCGATTTATTCCCAGTTCGTATCGTTCTAAATTTACTACATANATGCTGCACTTCTCGAGAAATCCTGTCCAAGTTCCTCTTGTTGATCACATCATTGGTGGCGACCACAATTCCATTGAGCCTCTGCAATAACTGATTAGTTTTCTTAAAAATTTCATCATTCACCTTGTACTGCTGCTCGTTATTTTTATTAAGGGAATTTTCGTTTCGAAGGACCTCATCCCAGTCCGTAGCATCAGGTGAGCCAGGAATCCATTTCCAAGCTGACCCAATCCAGTTAATAGATCGTTTTAATATAGCCGTCTCGTGACCTCTTAGTTCGTTTAGACGTATGGGGATTCTGCCAAGTTGGAATAGTAGTACCTCTGTAGATGCTGTTGTTTCGTTAAAGGTTAAAGGTGGGCAATACCCACTCGAGCCGATTTATTCCCAGTTCGTATCGTTCTAAATTTACTACATAAATTAGCTTGAAGTGTCCATCGATGATCCATCCATACCCATCCCGTATGGTTACCAGGGGTGAGTCTATCTTGAATAGGTCATATGAACGCGCAATGGTGCAGAGGCATGTACTACAGGTTAGATTAATACATTAGTCTACTAATGGTTTATTACCCATACCCACGTAATAATAGTGACTCTATACAATTCAAAGTCTTAATTCTAAAATTCATCTTAGCCATATCCTTTTTACATTATTATATTTTTTACTCTACTCAAAGTCTTAGTTCTAAATTTCGTCTTAATCATGTCCTTTTTCTCTTAATTATTTATTCTACTCATTTAACTAGTTATCTAACCTTATGTTTTTAATTAACCTAAGATCCTTATTCTAGTTTTGAGTTGCATGGGGTGAGTAGTTTTAGAATTGGGAGATTTGCATGCTTTTTTGTTATTGATTATTTTCTTTTGGGAACCCAGTAGTGAAGTAGTAGTTATGTTAATTGTTAATTAATTAGTGGTAAGTGGTTAATGCGAAAAATTAAAGTTAATTCTAGTAGTAAGTTTCGTGATATTTTTTTCCCCCTTTTTTGTGAGAACTCACTTTCCCTTTTTTTCTTTTTTTATAATTCTTTTATTTTTTGCATTGCATTTGCACCATATTTGCATGTTATTTTATTCTTCATTAAATGTTTTATTTTTTGGCGCTTTTGCGCGAGATGTATTCTCGTATACATTTGTAACTTTTGCTTACTTATTTAGCAGGATGTGTATTAATGTTTTTTTTTTTGTTGCATCGGACTATAGGTATTATTTGTCTATGGAAGGCCCGCGATGGTCCCTTTTAGTCATAAGCGTTTATAATTGCAAAGTCATGGGATGGGTGGCTTCACGCAAATAAGCAGAAGATTACCGTGGGGAAGTTGAACCACCTCGAATCTGCCATCTCACACCACTGAGCGAGGTGGAATTGAACCACTATGACTTCATCGACTACAAACGCATAAACGCTTGCATTCCGAACCGCCGGATTCTAGTAATCTTAAGCTTCTTATTAACCTTTTGTCTAATGTTATCTTACACATTTTTTATATCTGCTTTGTGGAATTTTTTCCCACTTTCAGTTACTATTGTCGCATTTCTATTTTCTGCGATTGTTTATTTTTTAAATAGAGGCTTTTGTTCCCCCTTTATTTGTCTGTTTGCTATGAACAGAGTATCGCCACTATTATATTCTTTGGGTGGCGAGCGTTTTGAATTGATCCTTGTATTTCTAGTTTCTTGCTCATGTAGTAACAAAGCTTTGATATTCTCGTGCGTTTGATCCCTAAAGCCCCTTAAGCCTTGGTAGTTTACCCTAGCTGTTCTGTTAATGAATATATCTACCGGTTTCATTTTTGTTATGGAATGGATGGTATTGTTGTACCTATCTACGACTATTGCTACCCTCTCTTTGAGAGTCATCCTAGGAAAGTCGTTAGATATGCACCGATAAATTTCAATCAGAGTTACATTTCTACCTGGCCATTAGCTTCACTCCGTTGTGTGGGCAACTGGTAAATTTCAATCCCGAGAGATTTAATGTAATTGAGAACGAGTGGAGTTAGGAATACCCTCTCATTGTCCATGACCAAGATATTTGGCACGGAAAAATTATGTAAAACGTCAGTAAGTTTCCTTCGGATATAAATGGACGACTTATTCTTGATAGCGAATAATTTTGCAAATTTCGAAAACTTGTCTACACAGCTCAGAAACTTCTGTTTTTCAATCTCTAAAATATCAATGTGGATGGTCTCGCAGGGATAGCTGGGAATCGGTGTCGGCTGGAGGTGAGGCTTAGCCGGATGCCTGTCATATTTGTAAAGCTTAGGTCGTCAAAGGCTTGCAAAGCCGCACTGTCAAGTTGTATTGCTACCTTCCTCTATGCACTGGCTTTTATTTGTGCATTTTTCCGCGCGTTAGGTTTGTTAATGGCTTAGCTATTTTTGCGTAGTCACGAATGAACTTCCGACAGTAGGAGGTCATTCCCAATAAATTTTTCAGATCTTTCAAATTGCATGGTGGCAAAATTAAATTCACAGCCTCAACCTTTTTTGGGTAACGACGAACTCCTTCGGGAGTGATGAAGTACCTCAAAAATTCAACTTCAGTTTGCAGGAAGCAGGTTTTTTCTAAAATCACTTTATATTGGATTCCAACAATCGAGAAAATACCATTTCGATATTCTTCAAATGATTGCCAGCATCCTTATTAAACACAATGATATCGTCGATGTACACATAGCAGATTTTACCGATATATTGTTTCAGTACATCGTCGCTGGAAGACGGCTGGCGAGCTCTTGAGGTCAAAAGGCAATCTCAAAAATTCGTATTGTACGTTCATGATCGAAAAAGCAGTCTTAGATATGTCGGATTCCTTTATAGGAATTTGGTTGAAACCAGAAGTCAAGTCAATGGTCGTGAAGTAACGGGAGTTGCCAAGGCTACACAAAGTAGCGTTTATGTCAGGGATAGAATAGGTGTCGGGGATCGTTACAGCGTTAAGCCTTTTATAGTCAATTACCATACGGTACTGCTTCTCCCCATTGGGATTAGATTTCTTAGGAACCACCCAAAGAGGAGAGTTGTACGGACTCTTCGATGGTCGGATAACTCCCTCTTTCAGCAATTCGTTCACCTGCCGGTCGACCTCTTCTCTCATGCGAGAAGGATAAGGATAGCTTTTGCTATAAACTGGTTCAGAAGTGGATGTTTTAATTTTTGCGCGTACGCAAGTGTCTACTAATTCCTTCCAGAGCTGGGCGATAAGGATTACGATTACTAAACGATTATGATTGCAGTAATCCCAACAAGCTAAAAAAACAAGATTACGATTACAGTAATCCTTCATCGAACGAACTTAGGTTACGATTACAGTAATCGTAATTTTAAAAAAGTTACAATTACGATTACTGTAATCGTATTCCAAGTTCGTTCGAGGAACGATTACTTTAATTGTTATCCTGTATTTTCTGTTATAAGGATTTAGATAAATACATATTATCTTCATATTATCGTTAAGCGCGCATTTATATTTCCCAAATTTATAGAATTACTTCGTTTAACATTACTCCAAAAATTGTAATTAGAAAAATTGTAAATTTGAAATTATTGTAATCATTCATTGAGCGAACTTAGATTACGATTACAGTAATTGTAATTTTAAAAAAGCTTAAATTACGATTACTGTAATCGTAATCTAAGATGCCTTCGATGAACCATTACCGAAATCCTAATTTAATAATTTTTGAAATTGAGATTAAAATACTCGTAATCCTAGATGCAATCGATAACACATGTAATCCTTATCGCCCACCTCTGATTCCTTCCCATTAATAGGTAGGAAAAGGGTACTAAATTTAGGTACTAATTTGTTCACTTTTACTTCCGTTTCAACAGGGTGGTCCTTAGACAAGATATAGTTCACTTGAGTGGATACGATACTATCGATAGTACTATCGATAGCTTTGATTAAAAAGGTCCAAAAATTAAACATAAACTATGGGAGTTGGTTTGTATTTTAATTTAATTTGTTGTTATATATATATGTATACATATTTGTTTTTCGGTTAAAACTTAATGTGTGAGTTTTTTTGTATTTTTGTATATTTTTTGTAACAGATACAATAAATACTACTCCTGATGATGCTAAAAAGGTATCAGCGAAACGTCATGTAAAAAGTGGAATAAAGTGGTTTTATTCGCACGCAAACTCAAAAGATCAGACTAGCCTACAAAAATAAAATAACATAACAACTTTTATTGAAAATGCGATCAGAATTGCTAAAATTTGTCTATATTTCCGTTAAGGAACAAAAGTTTATCAACGATTTTCAGCTTAAATTTAATTGAATTTATTTGCCCTGCTTTGATAAAGTCCTTTCCGACATCAAAAGAAAACTAGGTACCGCCGGCTTTTACTCTTACAGAATCATGTAACTATCGATAGTGCTTACAAAACTATGGATGTTTTCGATAGTCAAGAACCATCGATACTATCGATAGTGCCATTGATAGTTTTCCAGCTCTAATTTAGAGATTATGTGCTGAAGAGAACGAATCAGGGACACACCCCATTACCATCTGCCCACCACTAGCTCATTGCAGAGTCAGATTTTTAAACGACTACACACTCAGCGATTTCGACCCAATGCAATGCAGCCAGGGCTAATACAATTATTATGCTCACAGTTAGGCTTGCCAAATGCCCAGATTTCACTAGAAGCCCCTGGGCTTGAAGGAAAATTTTCGCGCTGAGGGTGTGACATTAATTTCTCCTAGTTGCGGCCAAAAACTCGATGATTATTTTACGTGGGTCATAAAAACGTTACTTTTTTCTGAAATTATTTTCTAAAAAAGTACCCGCATTTGAAAAAACTAGGTATCCCTTTTTTCAAATGAGAAAGATGGAGATTTATCAATTTTCACATTATTTTTTATAAAGAAGTAAAACAAACTTCTAATTTGTATTATCTTTTTGGTTCTTATTCTACTATTAACGTGTTCCAACCGAAAAAACGACACTTTACAACAAATCAAAGACGTTTTCTGTTTTATGACCTCAGAAACCTACCAAAATTTGAAGCGTCCTACCATCCTGCCAACGAGAAAAAACCTATCAGTTTTGGTAGAAAAAGCCCAAAACAGCAACTCTGTTTCCAACACAAAAAACTAAAGAAATGACGATTTCAAAACCGCAAGCGTTTCGGCGCTTGGATTCATGAAGCTTTTATGATTAGGCGAAAACATGATTATGAATCGTAATGTACAGAGCATCATTCAAATACATGTGTTCGGCATAAAAGCTCATACTTTAGTATGCCGAAACGATTACACTACTATGCATAGGCGCTTAATGTGCGGAGTGCCTTAGGCCGAGGCCACGCAATGAGCCGCATAGCAGCGAGCAGCTGAGCGGCTTAAAATTAAAACATATGAAATACTATTGAAGTGGCCACACACTAAGCGGTATTTTTGTATGGCGCCGCTCATTGCGTGGCCTCGACCTTACAGGGCGATTCGGGAAGCAAAACGATATGTAACCATGCATATTAGTTTAATTTTCATCACATTAAAAAAAAATCAATGACCCGTTTTTTCTTAGCGGCGTTCATTGTTGTTTATCTTTTGTCTTTGACGTTTCTCCTCTATTTACCACAAATAATCTATAAATCCGGGTTGCAGACGGACAAGTTATTTTTTAAATAGAGGGCTATATCATAACTTGGATTTCAGAGGAGAAATTTTGCAGCAGATAATCTAGCTAAACAAGAAAACCTAATATAACAATATTGTGAAATTTATTAAGGGCAGCAGTCTACCGTATATCCGATCGGATATCCGAATCCAACTCTTATTTTTAAAGGATATCCGGAATCCGTTTATCCGACAAAATCTCTATCCGGCACATCCCTAATACATATCGAACCTGCCCAAGTCCATCATGAGTGCGATGACCACTCGTAACGATTTAGGCGGGACAGGACCGATTTGGTCCCGATTTTCAGTGTTTTCTTTATTCATTTATTAAGACTCTCCCTGTACTCTGGCCCAACAGCAATTTTTCGTTCAAACGAGGCAGCACTTTCGTTATCACAAAGGACATAGAATATAAGTGAGCCAAAAACATAGCCAGCATCCTTATTAACAATATAATAATATAATTAATGAAATTATAAAAATCATACTTATACCATCAAAAAAATCGTGGAAATGAAAAACATAAACGTCTTTGCCTATTCCCCTTTCGGTTNCAGCATCCTTATTAACAATATAATAATATAATTAATGAAATTATAAAAATAATACTTATACCATCAAAAAAATCGTGGAAATGAAAAACATAGGGAAGAGACATTTTAGCCGTCTTTGCCTATTCCCCTTTCGGTAATTTAATGCTTATTCCTTTTTATGAAAGTGTGGCTCGATATCTAATAAAGATCATGTAAGTCAGAATTTGAAATATTGTCCAAAAATTAGCAAAACTCGGCAAAGTTTCATCAAAATTTTGAGCTTTTTAATTAGATTTCTTAGAAACATTCTAAGTATTGAGTTTTGTAACGTATTCAATTCAAAGTGCAAATTTTAAGTAGCTAGGACTTACCGTTGCTCATTTTCCCCATAAATGTTAAACATACGGTGCATGGAAGAAAATGCGCGAACAAAAAATTGCCAAAACTCAACGTTAAGTCCAAGCTTCTTCCAACTTCCACTTTATTATACTAAAATTAAATGGGCTGCAAAACTTCATACTCAAAACAGTTCTGGAAAGTCTGACTAAATTGTGATGAATATTTGTTCAAGTTCGTCGAAATTTCTACAAATTTTGATTTACATGTTTTTTAGTTAGTAGGTTATATTTTTATAAAAAAGTAAACATTTTTCAATTTTTTTCTCTTTGTTTTGTTTTAAATAAACGTCCCGATTTTTGGCCACCGTAATCATGAGAAAATTTTGCGGAAATTGTGGTTCTTTCTTTTCTTTTTGCAAAACTCTAAAAATTTTCACAAAATAGATCTTGGAAGCAGTTTGCGAAAAAAGCATGGAAAGTTAAGCTATATTCAAAATAGAGAAGCTTTTTGTTTGAAAAATTCCACATGGCCTTAGTTTTGAAGCAAAATTTCCCAAAATTTCTTAGGGATGTACATACAATAGCAGACCACAATATGATTGACTTGAATGGTCTTATGCAATTCTGATTTACACTAATGGTGGGACTCAGTCACCTTTAAATAAATAGTTAATATTAAATGTGTTTTTTTTTAATCTTAACGACATTAATTAGTCACGTTACTTTAGTTTAAACTATTTATTTATTCGGTCAGTGCCTATTGTACCAATAATATGGAAAAATTTCGTCTGTAGACTTATACAGTTTTGATATGTACCAATCCACATACATATAACGCTAACAAAAAACCAAAAAGAAAATTCATCTGGGTTTTCCAAATGGTTTATATACTTAGTCAAAACCAGCTAGAAAAGCCACATGGTTTTTACCAACTAGAGAATTGGCATCGTTGACTAGCTGGAGGACAAGTTGACAAAACCAGATGGCTAGTTTCAGTTTGGATAGTTTGCTGAAACTTGATGATAAACATGAATAAATTTGTTTCCTCTTCAATTTTTCAAATAAATCGGCTTTGATAGAAGGCAGTTTACGGAAAACCGGTTTATTTACGAGGTTTATACAGTTACAAGGCATTTACGCGTTTATATGAATGCCCTGAATGTTTCCAAAAAATATTACGAAAAAAAAGTTTATCAAAACCAACATATTAATTGAAACCGACTTTTTAAATTAATACGATGGAAAAAAATTACAAAATGGTAGATACCCACGTTCTTCACCAGTAAACTCCGCGCTCTCAGTGCTTTAATACTGCATTTTAATTAGTTTTCTCGCAAATTTTACGTTCGAGAGAAAGACGTATCTACAGTTTCGCATACATGCTATCAAAGTTTGATGTTTATTTTTAACCGACTTCCAAAAAAGGAGGAGGTTATCAGTTCGTCGAAATATATTTTTTTTTTATGTATGTTACCGCATAACTTTGGACCACGTCAACAATTTCGACAGTTCTTGCAATAGAAAGGTAGTGTCTCTGAGGTGGCCCCATACTAATTTGGTTTAGATCCGATCATTGGATCATGAAATATATATACATATATGTATATATATTTTTTAAGTCGGTTTTTTTTTGCTAAAAATTACTTGTTGCTAAATAAAAAGAGGACATCCGAATTAGTATAAAGCATTTTTTTTCATTTACACAAAAAGCATGCATTGGACAGACCAAGAGCTCCGTGAAGTTGGCACCTGACCTTGATGCATTTTGATAAAATACCTAGAATATGACAGATTTAACTCTCAGGAGGATTGTAGTAAGTTTCTTTTTGTTTGTAGCTGAAAAATAAGTGCGTAATGCGTTTTTTAAAAAATTCATATGAAGCTTTTTACAGCTACAGCTTCAATTTTAATGGATTCTGGTACAATCAACTACAAACGATTCTGGACCTGAATTCTTAAAAATTGAAGCTGTAGCTGTAAAAAGCTTCATATGAATTTTTTAAAAAACGCATTACGCACCTATTTTTCAACTAAAAAAAAAATTGAAAACTACAATCAACTACAAACGCTTCTGGACCTGAATTCATTAAAATTGAAGATGTAGCTGTAAAAAGCTTCATATGAATTTTTAAAAAAACGCATTACGCACTTATTTGTCCACTAAAAAAAAAAATTTAACCACAATCAACTACAAACGATTTTGGACCAGAATTCATTAAAACTGAAGCTGTAGCTGTAAACAGCTTCATATAAATTTTTTTAAAAACGCATCACGCACTTTTTTTGAACTAAAAAAAAATTTAATGTACAATCAACTACAAACGATTCTGGATCAGAATTCATTAGAACGGAAGCTGAAGCTGTAAAAAGCTTCACATAAATTTAAAAAAAAAACGCATTACGCACTTTTTTTTTACGAAAAAAAGAAAAATGTAAACTACAATCAACTACAAACGATTCTGGACCTGAATTCATTAAAATTGAAGCTGTAGCTGTAAAAAGCTTCATATGAATTTTTATAGAACGTATTACGCACTTATTTTTCAAATAATAAAACAATTTAAACTACAATCAACTACAAACGATTCTGGACCTGAATTCATAAAAATTGAAGCTGTAGCTGTAAAAAGCTTCATATGAAATTTTTTTAAATGGCATTACACACTTATTTTTAACTAAAAAAAAAATTTAAACTACAATCAACTACAAACGATTCTGGACCTGAATTCATTAAAATTGAAGCTGTAGCTGTAAAAAGCTTCATATGAATTTAAAAATAAAACGCATTACGCAGTTATTTTTCAACTAAAAAAAAAAATTTTAACTACAATCAACTACAAACGATTCTGGACCTGAATTCATTAAAATTGAAGCTGTAGCTGTAAAAAGCTTCATATGAATTTAAAAAAAAAAACGCATTACGCACTTATTTTTCAACTACAAACAAAAAGAAATGCATCAAGGTCGGATGCCAACTTTACGGAGCTCAGACCAAGCACTAACGCGTTTTGTTTAATTTTTCGGTTTGACTTGGAATGCAGATACCCACATTTTAAATCAGTACGGCAGATTTGTTTTCGTATTAATTGCGTTGAATCTGTACGATCCACAAGCAATTTTCGGATCTGATTTTTAAGTTGTGCCATATGTTTGCATATATCGTCGTTTAAATTACAAAACCGCGTGCCAAGAAAATTCAAAACCTCGTATGTGAGGTTGCCAAAATTTTATAGGAGAGAGTAAAACTTGTCTTTTTTTAAAACGACTCTCTCTTTTATCCCCAATTATCTCTTCTTCTTAAGTCTAAGTATCGATATTTTAGTATAAATTGATAAGGGCTTGATGCCAGGAGCTTCCGGCGAAGAAATATCGTTTTTGGCACAAATGTCAGTTACGAGAGAAGGTGCAAATTTAAAGTGGAAACTATTCGCTGCCGAAAAATTAACAGCCTTGAAAAATTTGCACCACGGAATGTAGAAAAGCAGTTTTACAGCCAGAAATTCTGTTTTATTTATTGTCCAACAGTTGTCTCTCTCGCACCGCTCCCTTAGCAGTGGCACCGTGTTGATTCTTTGCAAATTTACATGGAAACAGTGTAGCTTTGGTGTGAAATAGAAGTATAAGCTTTTGTGCAATATGTTTATTTGTATATGCATATGAAGCATATTTAACTGATGAAAACATAAACTGTTTTTAAATTGGATGTTGACATCAATCTCATAGTAGCCTTATTTTAATTTTGAGTAATTTTGCAGTTTTTATACAGCTAAATAGCAGATAAATTACGTAATTCACGTAGATATATCAATATTACGTTCAACGTTTCGTTTAAAATGCCAGATTTCCTGCAAATACATTAGAATTTACAAAAGGAATTTCACTACTAATTGCCTACTTTGCATACTTTTCTACTACCATTTTCGCACCAAGAGATTTCATTCTTCCCCTTTCTCCGTCCTTCGTAAATGCAAACTTTTGTAAGGGAGTGTCAAACCGCAGCTGTCAATAATTATCTAACCTTGTATTATTGAATCATGGGAACATTATATGTATGTAGATGGCAACTTGCCTGATTACTTAAACAGCAACATAAAGTATGTCAATAATGTACACCAGAGTCCTGCACTGAATGAATAAAACACAACGTTGAGCTGCTTGCTAGAAACTAAGGGTCTGATTATGCATACTTCGCATAACTTCGCACAACCATTTGTACCAGTGCAATAAAAATGTAACTTAACAAAATGTGAAGCAAAATCTAAACTCAACAGATCCCTAAGTTTTTAAAAGTTCATCTAATTTTTGGGTAATGGAATACATACAAATTAGATACAAAGTACATACGAAACTACAGTTTGAATTTTATGCGAAGTTGTGCGAAGTTGTGCGAAGACCATAAGTGTGAAGCAAGCGATATAATCACGGATAGTAAGCAAGTGTGAATGGCGCTCACTTATTGTTATGAAGAAGAGAGCGCCGGCTTGTGAGCTAGTGAGCTTGTGTTGAGCAAGTATTCACCAAGAATGATAGAATACAAGATTGCGCCCATCAGAGAGGATTTTTGAGAATAACTTTTGTGTGACGTCACACTGGTGCAATTGCGAGAGAAATGCCAAAACGTGAGCAAGAATGGAAGAAGAAGAAAAAATGTTGCAAGGAAAACGTAAACAAGTTGCACAAGTGTGAAGTCATACAACCAACGATTTTGTCAAATTCACTGAGAGAGGAATAGCGGTACCGTGATGGGCGCAACCTCTATTTCTCTCAATCGTGAGTATTCACAAGTATTGGTTTCGCTTACAATTATGAATCTGAAAGGCTTGTGAATAAACGCAAGAGCTAATTTGCTCGCAAGCCACTTACGCCATTTGAGCAGTTGCGCTGTGAAGCAAACGCTAGAAAAGAAAGTTGTATGGAAATTATGGGCAAGCAACTTTTTTTAGCAAATAATAGTTTAAAAATTACTTGATTATAAAGCCCTAGGTATAAATCTGAAACATTTTTAATACAAACAAATTATGGTTTTCAAATTTAAACTCTTTGACCTAAGTGGACAGCACGAATGTAAAGTCAGGTACTACTTATTCGTATCGTAGTTTTTCTGCTAATTATGTATGTATGCATGTATTTAGGACGATTTTACTTTCTTATTTTGTAATTATAGTTTTTATTTTTCAACTTAAATTGTGGTGGGAGTGACAAATTGAGCATCGGTATAAAAAGTAATCGCAATATATTTACTATTCTATGAATAAATATTTTTACCTAAAACTTATAGCCATATTCATACAAAATAAAGTAGCTTTAAAAAGGTTTATAAACTGAAAGGATCAATCATAGAGCTGTTTAAACCATGTTAAAAATGAAGGTATTTAAAAATAAATTAGCAAATTTCGAGATGGGGTTTTTTTCCGTAGTTATTAAGTGAAATATTTTAGTCTTCTTAGACGACACCAAACAAGTCTAGTACATGATATACATATGTATTGAAAATATGTACATAAAAAAAATGCAATTTAACTTCGAAATACAATGGATAATGGCATCCTACTTACGTTTATGGTATTTCTCACCCCAACATACATGCACATAGATTAATTTCCAGTTCGGGGTTGGGGTGAGAAATACCATTAAACGATTTTATTTAATAAATTCAACAAACCCATCAAGATGTAATTTTTACTGGTCTTCTTATTTTCATATTAGTTTTGTTATCTTTTAACTTCAGATTTAAATGTCGACTTCACACAAAAGAGAGCGCTGGAAATTTAAAAACATTTGTACCGTTTTCCTGGAAGTGGTATTTTGTATTTTTGCAGCTTCCAAATGCGCAACTCATTTTTCTTTTTATTATTTTACAAAATTATTTTGTTTTTTGCTATGTCTAGTTTATTTCAGAAAAAAATATATTATAATTTTCAGTCTGTTAGCTAGATTTTGATGAAAATGGCAAAATCCCAGCAAAAGTCAAATGGCTAACATGGCTGCTAATGTCATTAAGTGAAACTACCTTTTTTTCTACCATGCTTTAAACCTACTGTATTTTTTTAAGAATAAGGCCATTAACAAAAACGAAAAATTCAAATGAAATGACGTTCAAGAAATTAAAAAGAAATTTTCTTCAATCAAAATTTCTTAAATTACCTCTCAAGAAATATATGCTTCTTTAGTAAGAAAATTTACAGTAACGGTCAAGTAAGAACTTTTTCAAGCAGCAGAAATAATGAAAAATATTTGTCATGATGAAAAATATTTGCGTCCAAAGCTTTTACGAGTTTTACATTGAGCAAAGCATTGCTACGCTCATTTCGATAGGCAGCGTCTCACCGGGACATGAGAGAATCAAAAATAGTTCCATTTATTCGCTTTCGTCCCTGGTTTTGTTTCAATGCATTGCTACGTTCGTGCGAATTAGGTAGCGATACAGCGGTAGATCTGCAAAACAAAAATGTTGCTTTTGTCTCTGTACAGTGTAAATTTAAATTTTGTATGTTTTTAAAAAGCTGGAAAACTTAAAAAAAGTCCTGGCAGACGAACTGTGAGAACATTAAAGTATTTTAAACTCTCCATATATATGCGTTTCATAGAATCTGATTATTTCAGTTTTCTCTTGCGGGTTAGAGAACTCTCGCCGGACTCAAAAATTAAGATAAGATGTTTGTTCTGAAAANATAATGGCATCCTACTTACGTTTATGGTATTTCTCACCCCAACATACATGCACATAGATTAATTTCCAGTTCGGGGTTGGGGTGAGAAATACCATTAAACGATTTTATTTAATAAATTCAACAAACCCATCAAGATGTAATTTTTACTGGTCTTCTTATTTTCATATTAGTTTTGTTATCTTTTAACTTCAGATTTAAATGTCGACTTCACACAAAAGAGAGCGCTGGAAATTTAAAAACATTTGTACCGTTTTCCTGGAAGTGGTATTTTGTATTTTTGCAGCTTCCAAATGCGCAACTCATTTTTCTTTTTATTATTTTACAAAATTATTTTGTTTTTTGCTATGTCTAGTTTATTTCAGAAAAAAATATATTATAATTTTCAGTCTGTTAGCTAGATTTTGATGAAAATGGCAAAATCCCAGCAAAAGTCAAATGGCTAACATGGCTGCTAATGTCATTAAGTGAAACTACCTTTTTTTCTACCATGCTTTAAACCTACTGTATTTTTTTAAGAATAAGGCCATTAACAAAAACGAAAAATTCAAATGAAATGACGTTCAAGAAATTAAAAAGAAATTTTCTTCAATCAAAATTTCTTAAATTACCTCTCAAGAAATATATGCTTCTTTAGTAAGAAAATTTACAGTAACGGTCAAGTAAGAACTTTTTCAAGCAGCAGAAATAATGAAAAATATTTGTCATGATGAAAAATATTTGCGTCCAAAGCTTTTACGAGTTTTACATTGAGCAAAGCATTGCTACGCTCATTTCGATAGGCAGCGTCTCACCGGGACATGAGAGAATCAAAAATAGTTCCATTTATTCGCTTTCGTCCCTGGTTTTGTTTCAATGCATTGCTACGTTCGTGCGAATTAGGTAGCGATACAGCGGTAGATCTGCAAAACAAAAATGTTGCTTTTGTCTCTGTACAGTGTAAATTTAAATTTTGTATGTTTTTAAAAAGCTGGAAAACTTAAAAAAAGTCCTGGCAGACGAACTGTGAGAACATTAAAGTATTTTAAACTCTCCATATATATGCGTTTCATAGAATCTGATTATTTCAGTTTTCTCTTGCGGGTTAGAGAACTCTCGCCGGACTCAAAAATTAAGATAAGATGTTTGTTCTGAAAATTTGTAGTTAACTACCGATTCTGAGTAATTAATCAAAACCACTTGAAGGATCGATTAATTTCGGGTTCAAAATATAAGCACTGTACAATTAATCAAGATATGGTTAATATGTTGTACGTAAAAGTAAATGTTTACTATGGCGTCGATATCTACTGTCGTTTCTGAATATCCACAGGAGAATGTAGGAGTAGCATAGTTGCACCTCATGACTTGATACTAAAAGTCGGAGCAGTTGTGATGTTAGCCCGCAACCTAAATATATACATATGAAGGGTTAGTTAATGGTCTCGCCTAATAGTTAAAGAACTACAATATAATTGTTTGGATGCCGCAATACAAATATGTACATATAAAGGGTTTGTTAATGGACATGTGATTCACTAGGGAAATGAATTTTACTACCCCATATTAATTTACAGCCCAGCGACCCAAACATTTCCCTATGTATTTAAACGCCGCCAATTCAAAATTATTGCAGCGTTCGCAATAATAATAATAGATTGGCGCTTACACATATGTTAGTGTTTGGCCGAGCTTCCCCTCCAACTTGTGGCGTGCGCCTTGATATTGTCACACAAAGCGGAGGGACCTACAGCTTTACGCCGACTCCGAAAACGGCGATTGTATTTTTATGAGAAGCTGTTTTTCATGGCAGAAATACACTCGGAGGTTTGCCATTGCCCGCCGAGGGACGACCGCTGTTAAGAAAAAACCTTTTTCTAAATTTTTTGCG
>NW_016157263.1:49420-55324 GCF_001687245.7 Rhagoletis zephyria | reverse complement strand
TTTACGCCGACTCCGAACGGCGATTGTATTTTTATGAGAAGCTGTTTTTCATGGCAGAAATACACTCGGAGGTTTGCCATTGCCCGCCGAGGGACGACCGCTGTTAAGAAAAAACCTTTTTCTAAATTTTTTGCGATGTTGCTTTGACCAGGGCTTGAACCCAGGTGCTGGTGAGTGAAAGCGCGCACTACTTACCACTATACCACAGCGTTCGCAATAACAATAAATATATAATGTCAGACCCTAACAAGGGGATTGCTTTACGCATGGCCAGCTATGTATACGTACTGAGTAGAGCATGATCTTGCCAAAATGCCAAAGTTAGGGTTAAATACCAATGCATGTGGTTTTTAGAATAAAGAAATATGCAGATTTTTTAGACCACGGAGCACGCCGAATTTCGGGGATTATTACTAGTTTCCTTTATTATAAAAAACAAAAAATTTTTAATGGCAAACAAATATAGACCAAAAACAATAAAACTCAAAGTTAGTACATTTTTTTTAATGAAATTAATGTAGTTAAAAACTTAACTTAAAAATACATTGGGAATCTCTAGAAATAAAAGTATTTACATTTATTTTGGGAAAATTTAAAAAAAAAACTTGTATAAAAAGGTCACTGTTTAAATAAATCACACTATTCCAGGAATATGNTACATTGGGAATCTCTAGAAATAAAAGTATTTACATTTATTTTGGGAAAAATTAAAAAAAAACTTGTATAAAAAGGTCACTGTTTAAATAAATCACACTATTCCAGGAATATATTCATGTAATAGATTATTATATTTTATAAAACTAGGTTTCAGTCTTTTGTAATGGCTAACAAGTATAATTAATTGAAATAAAATCACAGTTCAATGATATAAAAACACATTTTATTTCTTTGAAAAAATAAAAATGTTCTAACATAAAAGCTACTATTAAAATAAGTTGAAAAAATGCGAAAAAAATGTTTGCAGAAGGATATATTCTACCGAAAATTACAAGAAAATACTTTTTCACAAAGACTTCATTATAAACGAATCAGCCAAATTTTGTCTCAAGCTAATAGTCTTAGCCGGAGGTATCTATACGGTTAGAGCTCGATATAATAATAATAATAGAATGGCGCTTACACATATGTTAGTGTTTGGCCGAGCTTCTCCTCGATATAGTCATGTAAAAACAATTAGGACACGACATTTTGACCAGTTTTGGCTATATTTCTTTTGTTGGCTCAATTTTTATTTTTTGTATAAAAATATAGCCCATTATCTAATAAAAATCATATAAGCCCAAATTTCAAACTTTGCAGAAAAGCAGGAAATTTTTTAAAACAACAACAAACTTTTTATTGGGAAATTCTAAGTATGCAGATTTATAGCCTATTAAATTCCAGATTTAGGAACTGCAAATTTCAGTTGGTAAAGAATTCGCGTTGATTTTTTATATTTTTTTTTTGCTGACGAGTTCACCCATAATAATAACACCATCCCCCAAAAAAAGTTATCAAAAATCAACGCGAATTCTTAGCTAAATTAGAGTTTTACTTTCTTAGCTATAATTTAATTGGGTATAAAACTGCAAACTAGGATTATCTCAAAATTCTTATTAAAAAGTTTGTAGTAAAATTTTATCAAATTTTCTTAATTTTTCTACAAAGTTTGAAATTTCGACATATATGATTTATGTAAGATAATGAGCTATATTTTTTTAAAAGTTAATAAACACTAAAGAAACAAAAGAAAACAGTCAAAGCTGGTCAAAATGTCATCCCCCTATCATTTTTCCTGCCTGCATGTATTCAACGTCGCAAACGGTCTTACGCGCAAAGCAAAACTGCAGAGGCGCTGAATTTGTGTATGTGTTCATGAATAAACTAACACGTGTCTCATAAGTTTTGGCACCAAATGCATCGTCCACCCCTTTCACAATAACCATGGTATTTTAAAATGCGTTTTCATAGTAAGTTACTAAGTTTATTGTCTACTAAAAATTATTTTTATACCACACTATATGAACCATTATCCTCGATTTTTCTAAGGATGTATGGAACTTTCTTTATCATGTTCTGGCAGACCGATTTATCCATTTCCCTTATCTTTCGCGTAATCCTTCCAATCAACTGTTGCACATTTTTAGCCTCCCAGCCTTTGTCATACACCATACGCTTAAGTATTGCCCAGAAGTCTTCGATTGGACGTGCCTTTGGGATATTCGGAGGGTTGTCCTTTTTCGGTACAAAAGGTATATTTTTTCTGTGAGCCAATCCAACGTTTTTTTAGCGTAATGGCTACTTGCCAAGTCCGGCCGGAAATTTTTTTTTCCCAAAATTTCCTACCAAAACCAACCAAAACCTACCAAAAATGTGTTTCCGCTAAGAAGATCTTTCGTGGTACAGCTAAATAGTAATCACTCCAACCTGAGTATATTTAAGTAGTTAAGCACTTTGGAAGGTGCCATGTTACAAATTTTGGATGGAGCAGACAATCGTTCCCTAAAGTGTATCAGTCTGCTTTTGATGATTCGTGGGGCTTCCTCCACCATCCCAATTCAAATGGTACCTCAACTTGCAGTGTCCTCTAAGGAAACTCTAAGAGTCCTAAGACCTTTCCGGCTAAGTTAAGGAGTTTTTNAAGCACTTTGGAAGGTGCCATGTTACAAATTTTGGATGGAGCAGACAATCGTTCCCTAAAGTGTATCAGTCTGCTTTTGATGATTCGTGGGGCTTCCTCCACCATCCCAATTCAAATGGTACCTCAACTTGCAGTGTCCTCTAAGGAAACTCTAAGAGTCCTAAGACCTTCCCGGCTAAGTTAAGGAGTTTTTCGGAGTTCCTCTTGGAAGGAGTTATGGATCTCTTTGATTGTCTTCTCAGCCCCTAAGTAGCTCTGCAGTGTATCCTTTAGATGCATCTCAGACAGGCTCGGAAACATGCATGTGCATTTGGGCTCCACGCTTTGCGAGACAGTCAGACCTTTCGTTTATGTCGCGGAACCCACCAGAGCATTACACTATTGTAGGCTCCCAGGTGCTTCAAAACAGTTTTTCAGCTGTCCACAAGCCTTGGTGCCATTTGGAAAGAGAGTCAGGCCTTTAACGCTGCCTGACTATTCGACATAATATTTATTATTATTTATTCCGCCCCATTTGTCCTTCTATGAAGAGATTCGCGAACACATATTTCAATTTCGAAGACTTCTCTTTCAGGATTTCTGGCCTTATAGGGTTTGTAGAAGGATAACCTCGGTAGTATAATGTCCGTAAACTTGATAGCGGGATCATCCAGGGATGGCTTGACAACCTCTAAATGACCTCTTAGAATTCCAGTTTTCATGCTGATAATATTAGGCAGCCGTAGGTCACCAGGCCAGTGCCGCGGTTGTAACAACGGGTTTGACTAACGTATTGAAAGAGCAATACGTTAGCTTGGGTGATATTCCCTAAGTCTTACTATGAAGTCCCTGACAGGCATAAAATGCCCTTGTAGCGTTGTTGGTTAAATTCGAGAGATGTGAGTTTAAATTGAGCCTTTGTCGAGAGTTACCCCTAGATATTGCGCCTTCTGAGAACTCAATTTATGTGTCTGAAAAGGATGTTGTAATCAAGTTGACTTTTCTTCTTTTGGTAAATGGGCCAATGGTGGACTTCAGTGGGTTTATTGACAAGCCCTTTCCAGTACATCAGTCTTCGGTACAACTTTATAGTTCTTCTTCTTCTTAATTGGCTCTGTAACCGCCTAAGCGATTTTGGCCGCCAGGTGGAGAAGGACTTGGCTTCACTTGGCATTTTCAATTGGCGTCAGTTAGCACAGAAGAGAAATGACTGGCGTGCTGTTTTGGACTCGGCCAAAATCGCTTAGGCGGTTACAGGCCAATTAAGAAGAAGAAGAAGAAGAATATGTAGCGGTCATTTCAACATTGGCTTCGGGTAAAAATATTTAAATAATTGAAAAACGAATATCTCGCCTCCCCTTTGATAATGAATGGTGGGAAAGGATAGTCTTAACCCATGTATTCTACCTTCGTTATGAAATCCAGCCCATTCTTGAAGAAAATTTTTATAAAAAAGAGCTTATCTTTGCAATAGAGAACGGGCTTCACCACATTTGCTTCTCGTCTTCTACGCTTACATTTAATTTTCAAAGTAAAGTTATTTATAAATACATGTACGCGTCAAACAATTATAAAATATTCAATACTATTCAATTTACAAATAGGAAGAGGCGAAAAAAGCAAAGCAATCTGATTTATGTTTACTTTTTGCGTTTGCTTTGAGAATACTTGGAGTACGAGTATTATCGATACTTTTTTGCAAATATGAGTACTGGCATCGATACTTTTTTAGAGTATTCTATATGAGTACTAGTATCGATACTTTTCTAAAAAGTTCTTTCACTAGATTGAATCGAAATTTGTTGCTTTGCTTCTGTGTACTTATACGAACTGCGACGCTGGCGTTGCTGGCGAGCAAAAATTGCCCAGCTTTGATATACATATATACATATGGGTGTTTCCTGAAAAGTGTCAACCAAGACCAAAATAATAGAAGTTTGCCTGGACAAAGTTTATAGATGCCAATCGAAACTACATATTTTGTCTTTCACCCACCAAAATATTGGACTAATTGGTCCATTTCAAGATATTTGCGGCTTTCCAACTACACTTTTAATTTTTCCTTTTTTCAGAGAAACCATACCTTCCAGAAAACCTTCATAATTGTAGCACACGATTAAAAAGAATTGGAAATCTATACAAAAATTTAGTACAGCTTATGTTATGTAAGCCTTACAACAAAAATAACGTAAAAATTTATTACGAAAGGTCCAAAGTTAAGTTGCAAATTGTGCTTTTTTTCAAGCGTTCGGACGCAAAATATACTTTACATGCAAAAAAAAGAGTCGAAACGTTTACTTCATTTGTCAAAATTTTAATACAAAAGCTAGTTTTGGTTACTCTTCAGTGATCGGACTTAAAAAAAATTCTGTGTGGTAGAATCTGGAATAAAGCGTGGTAGATTTAAAAAAAATGTGGTAGATCTCAGGTTTTGGATCAAACTTTGTGCAAAAATTAAAAAAACTCTGCAGGGTTTTACCTAAATTGCAAACTTTTTAATTTGACTCTAAAAAATATTTAATTTTGAAGTTGATAAAAATTGCAATGAGTTTTGGCAATTTTTCTTCCTTGACAGCGTAAAGCAGTTTTTTCATATCAATATATTTTTCGAACATATTTCAAGAGATTTCTGCAACCTGGCGGAGAGCTTCCAGCTTTTCTTTTTAACCGACTTCCAAAAAAGGAGGAGGTTATCAGTTCGTCGGAATCTTTTTTTTTTTTATGTATGTTACCGCATAACTTTGCACTTTGAGTTTATTCTTACTGCTAGTATGCTCGAGAAAGTAGAGAATTTCGTTTACTTGGGAACCAGCATTAACACCGATAATAATGTCAGCATTGAAATCCAACGCAGAATCACTCTTGCCAACAAGTGCTACTTTGGACTGAGTAGGCAATTCAGGAGTAAAGTCCTCTCGTACGTACGAAAACCACGCTCTATAAGTCACTCATCATGCCCGGTATATGGCGCAGAAGCATGGACAATGACAACATCCGATGAGGCGGCTCTTGGAGTGTTCGAGAGAAAGATTTTGCCGAAGATTTACGGGCCTTTACGCGTTGGCGACGGCGAGTACCACAGGCGATGGAACGATGAGCTGTATGAGCTATACAACGACATGGACATAATGCAGCGAATTAAAATACAGCGACCCCGCTGGCTTGGCCATGTCGTTCGAATGGATAGAAGAGGGAGCCCCCACTGCGATGGAAAGATCAGGTGGAGAAGGACTTGGCTTCACTTGGTATTTTCAATTGGCGTCAGTTAGCACAGAAGAGAAATGACTGGCGTGCTGTTTTAGACT
>NW_016157263.1:35118-49320 GCF_001687245.7 Rhagoletis zephyria | reverse complement strand
AAAATTTCACTTTTACACATTCATGTTTATGGCATACGGGCGACGATATGTATACTCCCATTCTAATAATTAATACATATTTTGTTTAGTGAGCTCCTGGTAATTGACACAGTTATGCAATTTTTACACAACCTGGAGGATGGTTCCGTGCCCAGAAGTGGAAAACTTTTGACTGCCATTCACCTGGGAGTGGCCAGAAGCGATTCTTGTGCGTAGGTTCAAATCGCAGCTCACAACGTCCGGATATTTATATCCACGTATCCTCTGGATAGCAACCAAACACCCGTTTGGGAGCGAGCTAAAGTGAGAAGGCGTAAAACTTCGCGTGCGCTGGGTTTGGGTCCCGCTACGTTAAAACCCCGCCCAATGAAAAGAAAAAAACAGCCTCGGATGAGACCCCCTTTTTCTGACGACGACTACGGCAAACGTATAAAGGACTATGATTTAAGGGTATGCACCTGGAATATCGGGAAATCAAGTTTGAAAGTTTTTTTGCGACACTTAGCTCTACATTTATACAATTGAAATGCTAAAATATTTACTTTCCGTGTACGCATGGTTNATGAGAGCGACGTTATTTGAATTAAAAATTTTAAAGGCGTGTTTCTTGGGTTTTCAGTTTTTTGAGTTATGAAAGTACTGAAGTAAATGAGCTTTATATTCATTTTCATAACATTCATATTGGATATTGAAGTTAATATTCGAACGTTCGCCACAATATTTATTGGGTAATTTAAAACAAATTTACTTAAAAAAGTTCTTAACTCGTCGATACTTTTCGGCATTCGCGATAGTTACTCAGTACTTGTGAAAAAACCTCGAGTTCTCGATACTACTCAGTACTCATGAAAAGTATCGATATTCTGTACTCGCTACTCGTATCTTTCCATCACTAATTCAGTCTGCTTGCAAATTTCACCAAGGTAACATCGTGCTCGGCTGTGGATTGTTTTTCTTCGTAATTTTAGCACGCGCTTGCCACATTGACGATTCAAACACAAAATAGTGCGACCCTNATTTACTCAGTACTTGTGAAAAAACCTCGAGTTCTCGATACTACTCAGTACTCATGAAAAGTATCGATATTCTGTACTCGGTACTCGTATCTTTCCATCACTAATTCAGTCTGCTTGCAGATTTCACCAAGGTAACATCGTGCTCGGCTGTGGATTGTTTTTCTTCATAAAAGAACTAGAGTTTATTGTTCAGAGAACTTTCAACAACCCGCAATATCCGTTATGCGGTTATGCCTGCGTATTTTTAATATAAGCAAACTGTATTTTTCATGCCGTGTCAATTTAAAAAAAAATATATATAAAACGAGCTGCCTGCTGACCAAAGTTCAATAATTTTATAATAAGTTCCATGAAAGTGCACAAATTGCATGCCATATTTTAGAATAATTTGTTTCTATCTAAAGAAGTCGATATAGAAATTTAAATGCTGGCTTATACGCAAAAATACTTAATGAATAATATTTATTTATAAGTTATATTTTATTTTTAGCACTAAATTCCTATTTATATGAAAATAATAAAATCTAAACACCGAAATCATCTGGTCGGCCAGCATTTCAAAGATTAGATTCCAATAAAATTGTGTCCAGGTATTAAACAAATGAGTTAAACCTATTTAAATTTTTTAAATTTTACAAGTATTAAATTTTCGTATGGAAAAGTTTCTATAAACTAATAGTGTTAGTTATTAGAAACTTGCACGATTAACTATTTCACTATACGTATAAGCAAAATAGGGCAATAGACACATGCACGAAAAATACCAGTTTTAGTACATTTCGTCGCCTGGGTAAAAGATTGTCGTATGTTAATCACAGTATATACAGTAATAAACCTTTTTGAGTACTCCTCGGGGGTAAAATCTGATCAGGGTTGATAATGAGAAGGAGCATGAATTTTGCCGATTCAGAGTTGTTTAAAAATTTACTGTGGTATGAAAGTGAGCAACAACCGTACTATGGCAGAGTAGCACAGGTAATTTTGTAAACAAACACTCTTCTTATCATTTTAACGAGATAATTGCTATTTATTTTGCAATATTCCGATATCCAGCGAGTTGCCAGAGGCAGTGGCATGTGAGCCTCAATAAAATCTACTCTANGCACAGGTAATTTTGTAAACAAACACTCTTCTTATCATTTTAACGAGATAATTGCTATTTATTTTGCAATATTCCGATATCCAGCGTGTAGCCAGAGGCAGTGGCATGTGAGCCTCAATAAAATCTACTCTATCATGTTGGAGCAGCTCCGGGTAGTGAACCATAGAATGTGCTGGCTGAACTTTTGACCACCATAACCTTCGGACTCTCCAAGCAAATGCGGGTCCTAAGTTTATACGGTAGTAATTCATAGCAATTACTATTGTATGTGTGTATGATTCATATTTGTGGCATTCTATACTTTGATGTTGAGTATTTTTGAGGAGCTCCGGGTAATGGTTGCTCAAACTTGGGTGTGCTTAGTGAGTTCTCTGGGCGGATGCGCTGGCAAGCTTTGGAGTCTCTATAACTATACAAACCTTGTTTTGTTTTGGAATAAGGACTTAAATATATTCGGAAATTTAGAATTTTCCTTGATAAATTCACAAAATTCACGTTTTTCATAAAAATATAATCTTACAATGGATATTTTATTGATTTTAAACTTACATTTAAGAAAACTCCATTCAGTACTATAATTACGATTTGAGTTTGCAGTTTAAAGAAATACAAGCAATAATTATATACTTTACTATTGATATTATTCTTTATTAAGCATTGATATTATATTTAACCTACATTTTATATATTTTATCCTCGAAAATAACTTTTTCCAATCAAGAAGCGAAATTCCCCACAGTAAGTGTTGCCGTGCGCGCAAAACGAAAACGCTGCACACAACCCAAAAGTACTCCTCGGGGACCAATTGGTGAAAAACTGCGAAAAGGTTTATTACTGTATATACTGTGATGTTAATTTCGGCAGGTTGTGGGAAATCGCGATTGAAGTTTGGAATGCAATTTCTCAAAAACGCGAAGATAGATTTTCTCCAAAGTCTCTGAAAATATTACTAGTTCACAAAATTCTTAAATAATTTAATTTTTAATGTTTATTGTTAATTAGTTTTGAGTTTATGAAGGATTTTCTTTAGTCAAATTTCGTCGTAAGCGTCATTTGTCCACAATTTGGCAGCCAATTTGTATGAAATACGACAAAAAGTGATAAAAATGTCTACCAAATTAACGAAACTTTTTACTCAATATCTCGAAAACTAAAGGAGATATCGAAAAATGGAGAACGCCAGTTTTAAGATATTGATTAGTTTAATATGACTGTAGCACCAACTAAATCTTTACTAAATTATCGAAAAAGTGTTAGTCAATATCTCGGAAACTAACGGAGATATCTAAAAACTGATAACACCAATCGAAAGACCTTATTTCAGAATATATAACTGCATCTAGAACTAAAAATCGTCAAAATGGCGCTTACGACAACCACGACCCAGGCGACGATTTATAAAAGCGTGGCAACCATAACTGAGCACTATTGCCACGACAAAATGAGACTGTGTTGGTGTGCCCAGCATTGATATATCTTGAAAATAGGATCCGGTACGATTTCGGGGTTTCAAGATTTGGAATCTGGAGATTATATGGGATAATTCTACATTGGAATTTCTTCCATCCATTTCCGCTGCCGCTGTTTCAAGAGCACTGTGCACGATACGTTTCAACGGCAGCCGAGCACAAACCAAATGAATCGTTTGTTCTTTGCTCACTTGCATCCAGTGTTGCCGTTTTAGCCCTTTGGTGGCTAAATTTGGCTACCAAATTCTTTTTTTGGCCACAAAAATTTGAAATTGCCCCTAGCCCTTTTTTTGGCCCTTTTCAAAATTTATTCATCATTGACATTCAAATTTTTTTTATGATTTTCATGAATTTAACTCTTCGCTCATAAAGCGAACGCCTTTCCTTTAAGGCAAGTAAACATATGTCTATGTATGTTCCTTACGTTTCTGGGCCGTTATCTTATCCGTTAACGATTTAACTATACTTCAAAACAGGGTTCGTATTTGCACACACATGCTCTGCTCACACACACGCCAGAAACACATTCAACTTGTACTCACTGCTCATACACATGTGTGTGCATAAGTGGAAAACAAACTCTGCTCACAGAAAAGTGTGTGCTGTTTGTTATTAAGCACATGCACATGTGTGTGAGCCGATTTTTGTACAAATTTCAGCCCATGCACATGCACATAATATATTTTTAAAAGAATTTGTTTATTAAACGTTATTTTTTGAAAGACAATTCAATAACAAGTGAGGTGTTGTTTGGTTTTTATATGACAGAAAACATATTAAAAAATTATTTTAAGATTTGAGATAGAAATCGTATATGTATGTTCATTGGGGTGCTCCAAAAAAAATATAGTCGGAGTTTTAATGCTCTCACCGTCTAGGATTGTACTATACCGAAGAAAGTAGTTTTTATTTGGAAATCAAAAAATATTTAGGGGTCGCTCAAAGCACCCAAAGTTCCCCATGTATTTATACGGGGAAAAAGAAGTTTTCGTAGAAATGGTATAGAATTCTTGAGAATTAATATTTCTCGATCGGAAATGTTTGCTTCTCTTTTGGAGATTTTCAATAATATTACCCAATTGTTTATTCAACCATTTTCTGTTATTTCTTAGAGGACCCCTTAGATTAGGCTAGGTTAGGCCCCGTGTAACGGAGCTCACTTAGACAAAGTAAGATTGTCCTTTGTGATACCACAATTTGGAACAGTCCCCTAAACTTTAACGTTAAAACGCTCCGAGCCGATTATGTATTTACTAATACTAGAGTTCCTCGGGGCTATCTAGAAAGTGAGAACCAAAGTACTTCAGCCTTAGCCTCGCAAACGCTGGGCACCTAAGAACGTAGTGTTGAGGTGATTCTACCTCGTCCTCTTCCAGGCAACTGCGACATAAGGGGTCCAGTAGAATGTTCAGCCTTACTGCGTGAATACCGATAGGACAGTGACCCGTTAAAACCCCCACCAGAAGTGAGAGCTGTGGCTTAGTGACCCTAAAACCCTAAAAAAATTCAATGAGGGGCCCATAAAAAATTGCTTGTATTTAAAAATGGTAAAAAAACAATTGGGTATTGTTATAATTCCCTTAAAGAGAAGCAACGTTGGGAGATAAAAAAATATTGATTTTCAACAATTCTATACCATTTANTACTGCGTGAATACCGATAGGACAGTGACCCGTTAAAACCCCCACCAGAAGTGAGAGCTGTGGCTTAGTGACCCTAAAACCCTAAAAAAATTCAATGAGGGGCCCATAAAAAATTGCTTGTATTTAAAAATGGTAAAAAAAACAATTGGGTATTGTTATAATTCCCTTAAAGAGAAGCAACGTTGGGAGATAAAAAAATATTTATTTTCAACAATTCTATACCATTTCTACGAAAACTTGTTTTTTCCCCGAATAAAATGCATGGAAAATTTTGAGCGCTTTGAGCGACCTCTAAATATTTGTTTATTTAAAAAAATACAGCTAACCCCCACGCAGTGTTGCCATAGACAAATTTTTTTTCCTACCAAAACTTCCCACCAAATCCTCCAAAACCTACCAAACATTTTTTTGAGATTTTAATAATTTTGTTCAATGTCAAGGCTAGTAAAAATGTAGATAACTTAACATTTAGTAAAGCTAAGACACAGCTAGTACATTAAAAACAATTTTAACTGCGTATAACAATTCATTTTACTGTACAGACCTATGCGACCTAAGAAGATCTATTGTAATCACTCCAACTTTAGGCTAATCAAAAATCTAAGCACTTTGGACGGTGCCATATTCCAAATTTTATATGGAGAAGAAAATCGGTCTCCAAAGTATATCAGTCTACAATTCATGTTTCGGTTGCAGGTACATAGAATATACCCTGGGGTTTCTTCTACCAGCCCACAAAACCTACAGACCGTCTCTACAGAAAGCCCCATTTGATTGAAATGTTACCTTAACTTCCAGTGCNAGTATATCAGTCTACAATTCATGTTTCGGTTGCAGGTACATAGAATATACTCTGGGGTTTCTTCTACCAGCCCACAAAACCTACAGACCGTCTCTACAGAAAGCCCCATTTGATTGAAATGTTACCTTAACTTCCAGTGTGCTGTCAAGTAGCCAGTAAGAGTTCCAAGTACAAGAAGTCTTTCGGAGTTTCTCCTGAGAGGAGTTATAAATCTCTTTGGTTGTCTTATTATCTTTTCCTTTCGCCAGTGGGCAGCAATCTGAGATTCTTCTTAGCTCCTAAGTACTTCTGCAGTGTATTTTTTAGATGTACCGCAGAATGGCTCGGGACCATGCAAGCGCATTTCGGTTCCTCACTTTGCGAGACAGTCAGACCTTTCGTTGGCTTGAAATCCTTCATGTCCCGGAATCCACCTCAACATTACGCTGTTTCTGGCTCACAGGTGGTTTAAGAGTCCACAAGCCTTGAAGCAGTTTTAAAAGAGTCTAAGATACAATATTTATTCTGGCCCCATTTGTCCTTCTACGAAGACATTCGCGAACACAGACTTCGGTTGCAAAGACCTGCCCCTGGAATATGGCTGGGTATGAGCCCATTGGCAGACTTTTTCTGAAATCTTGATCTAAGTACGCCATAAAGTATATAAAGATATTCATGTTATACATATATTTGCAATAATAAGAGTACACATACTTACGAATCAGATATATAAATATAAATGCTTGCCGTTGCCGTTATACGATCGCACCGGTGAAATATCCGTTTAAAAAAGGTTGCTAAAATGTTTGGAGATACTTATTTTGTATTTTTCGCATATTACTATTATTCATTGTCGCGAAACCTACCAAAATCGAATCTAGCCTACCAACCTACCAAATGGAAAAAAAACCTACCAGTTTTGATAGGAAAGCCGATGTGTGGCAACACTGACCCCACGTCTCCACCTTCTAAAGATTCTGTTAAAAAAGCTGTGGTAAGACTGAAATGTCAGGGGGAGACCGCAAATTTCCACTGTTAAACCATATCTGTCTTACCGAATTTCTTACCATCGTTGTCTTAACATCAGCTGTCATTTCGTAGTTTGACAACTTAGTTTTCATTTTGCCGCGCCTTTTACATTGGGCACAGATCAATCTGATTGGCTTGATGCCACTTTGAAAGTGATATGTTAAGACAGCAAGTTGCCCACATGAGAAAACGGGACAAAGTTAAAACAGAAATTTCACAGATGTTAAGACACATTTAGTAGAAAATGGAGACGTGGGGTAACGCAAACAAACCAACTGAACGCAGAGAAATAGGGAAACAAACGAAACATAAAGTTAGTGCTCACAACACAAAACGAAACAATTCGTTTGGTGATCCCCTAGTATACATATGTACATACATATGTTTGTATAAACATACTGTGCATCAAGGATGAAAAAGTAGGTATAATTGTACCTTTTTCCGATTTTCTCGAACCAAAAGGTACATTCGGTATACTGAGCTCAATTTAGGTACAATTAGATGATAGCCACATAAATATCCATATTAAGACTACGCTGCTCGCAAATGAAAAATTAGGGAACATTTTTGCAAACAAGGAACATTGTCGACATGTCATTGAGGCAACAAGAAATCTTAGCAAAGTGGCCCAGTTTCTCTACTAAATTCTTTGTGAGCAGTGAAAAACTCCTCACGTTTTGAGGGCTTTCTAGCAAAGTGGTTACACAGCATGTGTGTGAATTTAAATTGTGAAGTGAGTTGAAAGTACGGAAGAAGCAAATAATAATTAAAGGCGGAAATATCTGTAATCTGAATGTAATCTGGTGGGAGCTTATTTAGCCTACAGCGATGGATAAGTAAGTCAAACTGGCCTGTCCACGAAGTCCCACATAAGGGTTTGTAACAAAGCCCTGGTTTACAAGATAGACCCAAATGCTTTATGTATGCAGTGCAACCTAGGACAAATGGAAAGCCGCGAGCATCTTGTCTACAGATTTTTCGTAACCTCAAAAAACATCTCAGATTTTACGTGACAGAGAAAATCCGAGGTGTTTTTTGAGGTTAGGAAAAAATCTGGACGTGATGGAGCAAAACGGACTTCAGATTCGTGTTCAGCGACCCCAAAAACATATAAAAGACTAGGTTTGGTCAAAGGAACCTTTCGTCGATTTTTTTTGTGGACCTGTGTAATTACACTATCAATAAGATGAATAGTTTTATCTAATTACTTTTAATTTCTAATTACTTTTAATTTTCTCTGTCACGTAAAATCCGAGACGTTTTTTGAGGTTAGAAAAAAATCCAGACGTGATGGAGCAAAACGGACTTCAGATTCGTGTTCAGCGACTCCAAAAACATATAAAAGACTAGGTTTGGTCAAAGGAACCTTTAATCGATTTTTTTTTTTGAACCTGTGTAATTACACTAGTTTACAAGAAATTCCACCTGTGCCACAACACCATCATTTCTCATGTAAAATTTTTGCGCTGAATCTGAATATGTAGTCAAAATATAATAAACTGCAATAGTTTTTGAGATATATCCANGACGTGATGGAGCAAAACGGACTTCAGATTCGTGTTCAGCGACTCCAAAAACATATAAAAGACTAGGTTTGGTCAAAGGAACCTTTAATCGATTTTTTTTTTTGGACCTGTGTAATTACACTAGTTTACAAGAAATTCCACCTGTGCCACAACACCATTATTTCTCATGTAAAATTTTTGCGCTGAATCTGAATATGTAGTCAAAATATAATAAACTGCAATAGTTTTTGAGATATATCCAAATTTCGGTTTTTACAGTTGTGAAAAATGTACTCACTTAATTGCATATTTTATTTTATGTAGCTGGTGAATCTCAAATTTCTTTCTACAGTAGTGAAGCACATTACGTAAATTTACTATCTTTTGAAAACACGATATTTTCCAAACGGATTAGTAGTTTAGGAGCTAATCATTGATTAATCGTCAATTTTTCATAATTAAAAAAAAAATTATAAAAAAACTTACTTTCGGTAAAAATATCAACATGAAAGAACCTGTTAACATTTGGATTATTGTACATCAAAACATGATCCTTCATTAACACAATAAGCCGCTGCTCGCCTAAATTTAATAATAAACGTAGAAGTTATGAACACTTAAGTAGAGTTACATACAACAAGTTTCTATACAAATTTATGATTTGCATATTATGGAGTACACACCTTTTACTACAATTTTGAATCGCTATATCTCAAAAACGGTAATCCTTAAGAAGAAAAATGTTGTACAGTTTTTATAGATAATTGTATGATCTACACTTTCGTCTCACCTATTTTTATGATAAACCTTACCGTTTTGCAGAAAAATTGTAAAAATTAATTTATGTGACTTTTGACCTTGAAAAACGTTTTTTTGCAGACGTGGGATCGATGGGGACTTTTGACATTTCATTCATAATGGTGTTCGCAACATTCGTACCAATTTTCAACTTTATGCAAATTATTTTAAGCTTATTTCCATTTTTGGGCAAGCTTTACTGGGCTAAACCTTTGTAAAGNTTGACCTTGAAAAACGTTTTTTTGCAGACGTGGGATCGATGGGGACTTTTAACATTTCATTCATAATGGTGTTCGCAACATACGTACCAATTTTCAACTTTATGCAAATTATTTTAAGCTTATTTCCATTTTTGGGCAAGCTTTACTGGGCTAAACCTTTGTAAAGTTTTTTAGCAATTTTATAAATATCGATGGTCCTGTGATGCATAATTTCAACATCATCGTGAAATCTTGAATAACTAAGCTCCTGTTTGTCCGATTTTTGATTTTCAGGCATAAAGAAAAACAGTTCTTCATTAAAATGGTTATCTATAAATCGGGCTATCAAGAATAGAATATTAATCGAAGTGAATAAAACCGAGTTGTAATAACACACGAATCAAAAAAGATATTTTCGCATCTTACTGAAACAAATAATGATACTTAGGTTAGGATGTTAATCCCGGGATCCCGGTCTTTTTTAAGTCTCGAAAATCCCGGGATTATTTGCCTAGAATCCCGGGATTATCGGAATTGTAATTTACACTGGCGGCAATAATAGAAACGCTTTATGTGACCAGTTTTGGCTATATTTCTTTTGTTTATTTAATATTTTGTATAAATGTGTAGCTCAAATACATATAATACCTTGCGGCAGGCAATTTTGCACACAAAAAAAAATCAATATATTCGTCAACCCAAGGGCCAAATATAGTAAAATTGCGTTCTTAATTTTTCTTTCTGACGTCAGGATTTTTAAAAAGAACTTTGAAATTTGGAAGATATGAGTGATTCAAAAAGTGATTTAAAAATGTCAGTGCTATATACTTAAGAAACCAGTATAGGTAGCAAATGAAAGAGAAGATTCTGTAGAGTTAAAACACATTAAATTTTTTGGTCCGTAAGGGACTGGTAGGTATCAAAAATCGGAAAAACAGGAGCTTAGTTATTCAAGATTTCACGATTATGTTGAAACTATGCATGTATGCCCATTTTTTGTTTACCAACGCTTGAATCTATATACATACATATATATTTTTAATATATTAAGAATGTTTTGGAACAGGTTGCATTTATTCCAGCTGCAGCTCCTTTTAAATATAATTTAATAAAGAAAAACTAAAAGATTACTAAATATTGAAATAAATATCATCTTTTGTTAGACACCCTTCATATGTTATAGATATGTGTACTCCTTAATTAGAAAACAACTCATACACGTTTCTTTTGAACATTTATCCAATTACACCTTCGCCCTTATCTTGATTTTTGATTCCGCGACCAAACCAAAAAATCTCACGCATGCTCCCACCATCCCCAAACTAAAAATACAAATAAACACTTTGCAACAAAGAGTACATTCCAAGTGCGGGTGCAGGTCTTGGCGTGGGCTCGGAAGGCGCTGCAGGCGAAAAGAACATGCACGATGCTGAATTCACGTGTGCTCTATTCCGCTTCATTCAACTTACATGCGAAGGCCACAACTTGGGTTAGTATAAGGAAATCGAATAAATGCAAGTTGTCATTTTATTAAAAAACGCAAATATTTTCAGACTGGCAGAACTATCTACGCACACAAGCAGGTAACACTACCACAGTGAACGTGGTAATATGTACTGTGGATTACTTGCTACGACTACAAGAATCAATAATGGATTTCTACTGGCACTATTCGAGTAAAGAGATCATTGATCCTGCTGGAAAGGCAAACTTTTTCAAAGCGATTGGGGTAGCAAGTCAAGTATTCAACACGCTGACGGAAGTGATTCAAGGCCCGTGTACATTAAATCAACAAGCTTTAGCGCACTCCCGTCTTTGGGACGCTGTTGGTGGTTTTCTTTTTCTCTTTTCACACATGCAAGAAAAGTTATCAAAGCACTCTAGTCAAGTGGACTTGCTGAAAGAACTGTTAAATTTGCAGAAGGACATGATTACGATGATGCTTTCTATGCTTGAAGGAAACGTTGTTAATGGTAAGTTAATTGAAGCTTTTATTTATATTGCATACATACATATGTACATACCGTCGTTTAAAATACAAAACCGCGTATCAAAAAAATGCAAAACCGCGTATCAAAAAAATGCAAAACCGCGTATCAAGATAATGCAAAAGCGCGTATGTGAGGTTGCATAAATTATTTTCTAGAGAGTAAAACACTCATATTTCGAAATGGTTCTCTTTTCTTATAAATCAATCGCATTTCTGGACGAATGGATAAGGATTGAGCTAAGAGCTTGTGTGAGCAAATCCAATTTTTGGCAGCAAATGTCAGTTACGCCGTTTTTTCAGAATGACTATACGCGGTTTTGTACTTTAAACGACGATATGTAATAATAATTATTGGCTAAGTGTTGTTTCTCCTCCAATTTGTGGTTTTCCTCTTGATGTTGTTGCAAAAATGTAAGGACCTACAGTTTTACGAATGGTCCTCTGCAATAACGATACAACTTAAAACTCACGAAACAATACTATTATTAAGGCCCTTTAAACTTTCTCTAATCCATGTCTAATCCTTACTACTTACTTTAGTAATCCTTACTACTTACTTTACTTACTTGCTTACTTGCTTACATAAGCCCTGTTCGCGTACGCACAATCCAGTAAATCCAGTACTGATTTTACTGGTTTTTTACTGGATGTCGTTTTCGTACGCAAAAACTTGCAAGAAACTAGCAAAAGTGGGGAAATTGAGAGAGCAAAAATGACAGCTGAACTTGCAAGTTTTACTGGATTTTTACTGGATCAATTTTTACTAGCAACTATGTGCTAGTAAGAAAAACAGCTGATGGCATGATGCTTAATGTAATTCACATTACCAAAATAATTGTTTGTGGTGCTTTTAGAGTTGCAATTGACAAAATAAACCTATTTAAATATATAATAAGATGGAAAATACTAGTTTTGTAAGAAAATTGCATCGGAAAATAACAAATTAATCAGCTTTTCATAAAACTAGCAACTTCTAGCTCGTTTTGCGTTTTCGTACTTTCTTGCATATTTCACTCATTGGGAGTAAATATTGGCTTACTCTCCGAAATTTGGTTACTGGCAAGTTACTGGATATTTTTTGCTGGAGAATACGAAAACACAACTATAGTTATACAAGGATTATAGGAATGAGTAGTAAGGGTTTTTATTTTTTTGAGTTTTGAGTTGTGTCGTTATTGCAGAGGTGCATCGATATGTACAATTGTATTCATAAATTAGGTTGAAGTGGCTACTGAGCTATAACAACCTTCGAACTGATATTCGGAATATAAAACGATTTTTTATTGCTTCCTGCGTTTTCTTAACCTAAAAATGCTTTTGTTTATGTGTCATCTTGATTATATCGGTTTCCATTAGCGACAGCACAACTAGTCAATCCTTTACCGAATCCTTATGCAATCCNACTGAGCTATAACAACCTTCGAACTGATATTCGGAATATAAAACGATTTTTTATTGCTTCCTGCGTTTTCTTAACCTAAAAATGCCTTTGTTTATGTGTCATCTTGATTATATCGGTTTCCATTAGCGACAGCACAATCCTGTTTGATGAAGAAATCCTCGTACTTATCTCTCTCCAACGCCTTACACACTGCTCGTACCCAGTCGTCCTGCCGCTGCGCTTCGTATCGCCTCGATACTCTTTGTCGGAGATGCCCACACCCTATGCACTTTGTGCCCATTTGTTTCGGAAAAGATGTTAGGTATAGCGATTGCACCAACGCATCCCCGCGCGCTTATTTTGAGTCACCTTTCCTACAACCGATGTGATACGTAATTGCGCTTACGCTCATTTTGGCTGCGTTTCTTTATACATTCCGGATAATCCCATTTCACAGCCGGAATAAACAGAATGAGTTTGAAATATACGTTGACATATCATCAGGAACGTTCTAAAGAATAAGTAAACAAAAAAGTTTATTCCAAACGTTCAGAATGAATAAAGAAATGCAGCCTTTATGTTTTACACTTATACCTACCTATGTGTGGCAATCCTTGTACCCAAAATAAGAACACAACGTAATGTATAGTTATATACATATCGCTCATTTANACAAAAAAGTTTATTCCAAACGTTCAGAATGAATAAAGAAATGCAGCCTCTATGTTTTACACTTATACCTACCTATGTGTGGCAATCCTTGTACCCAAAATAAGAACACAACGTAATGTATAGTTATATACATATCGCTCATTTCCTTCAATAGTGTCTAGGGATAAAACGATACCATGAAAGTATCGATACCTATACTTGGAAGTAGCATCGAAAGAAATTGTCGATACCTACTAAGTCTCGGCCTAAAAGTATCGATACCTACTTGTACCGATATTTGTACCCATCGTGGAATTACACCAGGTGAAGTAATTAGAGTGAGAAGAAAGATTTTCACACTGCCATATTTGAAGATTTGCCTATAAAATTTTACTATAGGGCAGCCGAATGTCAGAAAATAAAGCGAGAAAGCTGTTTTATTACTTCACCTTTATAAGATTTCTTTGTATAAGAAAACGCTATCACATATCTATGAATTTTTGTCAAAATAACTTATGTGACTATCATTTTTATACCCGAGCGCACTTGTGCACAAGGGTATATTAATTTTGTTCACATAACGGTTGTTTGTAACAGCCAAAACGAATCGAGATAGATATAGACAAATGTATACATA
>NW_016157263.1:28883-33983 GCF_001687245.7 Rhagoletis zephyria | reverse complement strand
AATGATCAGGATGAAAAAAGAAATCGATTAAGCCATGTCTGTCTGTCCGTCCGTCTGTCCGTCTGTCCCTCCATCCGTGTACACGATAACTCGAGCAAAAATTTAGATATCTCAACGAAATTTGGTACGTAGGTTTTCCTTAATCCAAGGTAGGTTGGTATTGAAAATGGGCGAAATAGGAATTTAACCACGCCCACTTCCCATATAAAAAAAATATATATATATATATCTCATGATCCGCTGATCGGATCTTAACCAGATTAGTATGGGACCACCTCTGAGACACTATCTTTCCGATGCAAAATATCGAAATCGGTTAACGTGGTCCAAAGTTATGCGGTAACATAAATAAAAAAAACAAAAAAAAAAAAAGATTCCGACGAACTGATAACCTCCTCCTTTTTTGGAAGTCGGTTAAAAATATGCAAATGCATATTCCATATGCAAATGCATATTATGACACAAAATGCATATTTTGGCGAAAAAATGCATAAAAATGCATAAAAATGATTTCTTTGGTAATAAGTTACCTAATTTTCGCATAATTTCATATGACAATACCTTTGCGGAGATAGCCAGTGTCGCGGACGAGGTTTGTTTAATTGACAAAANTGCATAAAAATGATTTCTTTGGTAATAAGTTACCTAATTTTCGCATAATTTCATATGACAATACCTTTGCGGAGATAGCCAGTGTCGCTGACGAGGTTTGTTTAATTGACAAAGAAAAGGCTGACAAACAATGAAAAGTCCCGTTATTTTCTAGTAAACAATTTTAATATACTCGTAAATAATTTTCGACTGTCGTTTTCCGATAGTCAAGTTTCGCGCTAAACTGGTTTTGGTGGTTGAAAAATTCAATAAAAACTTTTCCTTTTTAGCGAAAGCTGTTTAACAGTTTCCAGATGTGTTGCGAACTGAGCAACGAGTTTTATTCTGCATCTATTGTAACCCTTGCAACTTCTCAATATCAGCAACAAAAATATTTTGTGTGAGGCAACACTTCAATAAAATGTTGCAACATTTTCACTTGGAGAATTGTCATCTTTTAAATTCTGTCCAACAAAGTCTTGTGACGTAGAACGTTCATTTGCAATATTTTCAATACATACATATATGTAAGTATGTTAAAAACTTTTCATGCGATAATCGAAAAAAATTTCGTTATACATATACATTTTTTGGGGCATATATCAAGCACATTTTTTAAATTTTGGAGTCATTTTAATGATCATATAATTAAGTTTTTTGTGCATATTTTTGTCTTTCCTACTCATAAGTCTAAACTAGTAAGATTTTGGCTGAGTTAAGCATCAAAAATCTCATTATTACGATTCCGTAAAAAATTTTGGAGGTATTTTCAAATCGGTCCAGGTCAAGTCAATCTTAATATTTTTCCGAGATATTTTGGTGGAAGTGGAGTTTTTTTCTATGGGGAGTGATGCAGTCTAGTGTACAGTAATCAATAAAAAAAAAAAATACAAAGAACATAATCGGCCCTATTATGGTTGTCGAGGTCGATGTAATATTTTCATAAAAAAATAGCCCTCGTAAGTCGAACTCTAACTACGCTTACCACAGGAAGAACACCTTTCCTCGAAAATACTGTGGTCAGCGTAGCTGAAGTTGGACCTACGAGGGCTACTTTTTGTTGAAAAAGTTACATCGACGTCGCGACGATGTCGAAAACCATAATAGGCTCGAATATTATTTTAAAAAACTCACNAAAAATACAAAGAACATAATCGGCCCTATTATGGTTGTCGAGGTCGATGTAATATTTTCATAAAAAAATAGCCCTCGTAAGTCGAGCTCTAACTACGCTTACCACAGGAAGAACACCTTTCCTCGAAAATACTGTGGTCAGCGTAGCTGAAGTTGGACCTACGAGGGCTACTTTTTGTTGAAAAAGTTACATCGACGTCGCGACGACTTCGAAAACCATAATAGGCTCGAATATTATTTTAAAAAACTCACCAAGAAACTTAGTTTTAATTTTTTTTAATTAGGTATGTATACATATCATAAGAAATCCATTTTTGTTATATGTGACCTGGTCTACGGAAAGGGGGCTTAGGTGTCAAAAAATCAATTTTCACTTTTTGGTTGATTCGGATGGAAGATGAGATGCTTTTTCACGTGGTGAAAAGCAGAAAATCCTAACTTGCTTAGAAGTGAACTAAAATTGTAGAGAAAGAAGAGTAAAAATACGACAAAACTACACACACTAGCCNCCAAGAAACTTAGTTTTAATTTTTTTTAATTAGGTATGTATACATATCATAAGAAATCCATTTTTGTTATATGTGACCTGGTCTACGGAAAGGGGGCTTAGGTGTCAAAAAATCAATTTTCACTTTTTGGTTGATTCGGATGGAAGATGAGATGCTTTTTCACGTGGTGAAAAGCAGAAAATCCTAACTTGCTTAGAAGTGTACTAAAAATGTAGAGAAAGAAGAGTAAAAATACGNGCGGAGAACAATTAACGAGATAATGAGAAACTGACGAAACGAGTTGCTTACTTTTAACAGCTTTTTCACAGAAAACTAGTTTTCGCACGTAAGCTCCCTTTTCGTAGACCAGGTCACATATAACATAAAATAATCAATGTTTCAAACATGAAAAATATTTGGCAAATTTAAGGTTGGATTTTTTTTATGAACGGATCAGTTCAATAGTTAAAACTATTAAACATTAATTTGCATATTTGAAAATCACAATAGCTATTGGTTTTTGACAAGATTTAGGGCTGTTTTCCAAAATAAACTCTAACTATAAATTTACATATTTTCACGCAAACCTATAGAAAATAGAAAATATATTATTTTATTCTCAAAATACTTACCCGTATAATAAATGTATTAGCCATAAAATTGTCACCGCTTAGAAAATGGCGCAAAACTAAGAGTGGTAATTTTTCGATAGTATCGATATTGTTAAAAACTATCGATAGTAGGCCGAAACCAAAAGCCATCGATACTATCGATAGTGCCATCGATATTTTGACAGCTCTAAGGTGAGGAAAGAAAACTTTTCAAAACATTTCCTTCAAGAGTTTTGCAGAAGGTTCCGTTGCAATTTAAAAGATTTAGAACTTTTTGTGAGCTTATCGATTTTTCTGTACCTCTTTTCTAAGTAAATTTGCCTTTAATGGGATATAAACGGGAAGAAATAAAACAAGAACGTTAGTTAATCCTTTTGGAGACGTTGCATTTTTAATTTACCTTGCTTCCTATATCCAAATATAAGTTTTCAGAAAAAGTGGACTCAGCAACTTTTTACTTCAGGTTTTCCATATGTTAATGAAACGTTAACACCGTGCAACAAAAAAAAAAAAAAATGAAACTGACATAATATATGAAATTTGTCATATGTTTTCTTTTTAAGGCTTTTGTAGTTTCAAAGTATATTATTATATAGTTCCAAAAATTATTTAAAAATTCATTCCAATGGAGAAGAACAGTATGGATACCAAATGAAAGAGAAAATTCTGTAGAATTAAAAGCCATTACATTTGTTGGTTCACAAGGACGAATAGGTATTAAAATGTCCTCTTAATAGTTTAGTTTTTTTAAGCTAATAAAGTTAGAAAGACGAAATTCGGGGATGTGGTCGAGTGCATATTAGTCCTTAACATATAATTTTTACATAAATAGTTATTGTAAAATTTCAAGCATATTCAATGATAAAATGTTAAAAGGACATTTTTAATATCTAATCGTCCGTATGCACCAAAAAATTTAATCGACCTTAATTCTAAAGAATTTTCTGTATAATTTAATAGTCATACTGTTTTTCTACATTGCACTAAATTTTTTAATAATTTTTTGAAGTAATTATATTTTTCTTCACTTCAAAGTCCTTAAAAAAATACTGACGTCAGAGAGAAAAAATAAAAACGTAGATTTACTAAATTTGCCCCATGGTTTCGCGAATGTATAAAATTTGTTGTGTATAAAATTTACTGTCACACAATAATGATTACATTAAAAAATAAAAGTCCGCGAATAAAATTGTCATTGAATCGGGTTTCGATATAAGTACTTTCTTCCGATACCTGCTCAGTACTCGGTTCAAAAGTATCGATACCAAAATTACTTTGTATCGGACGAAAAGTATCGTGTATTTACTTGTATTTACTAGTATCGTTTTGTCCCTAACAGTGTCATGACTCAAAACAAGCAAAACTGCAAAAAAACGTCTTTAAAATTTTGAATTTACAAATACTCCCATAGTAAATATGAATACATATTTTGTACTAGTAGACACTGGTAATCGATAGAGCTAGGAATTTTTTACACAACCTAAAAGAAGAGGTTGCGGCCATTTTCGTACACTCAAATCAATACTTGCGTTCTTTGGATAACGACACTATTAAAATAAATTAGCGATATGTAAAAGCTAACAACGTAATAAAGATGAGATGTCAAGTGGACGTCGAAGTGTGCAAATGTATCATTTGGCGACGAGTAAAAAACGCAGAATTAAAAAAAGTCCACGTGGTTTACAAAATGACACGTTTTAAAGCTCAAAAATCTCGATAAACATTCATTTCTAATAAGTGTCGGTGCTGCTGAGTTGCACAAAATATTGAAAAGACTTGTATCGCCTTAGAAAATTGAGGAACTAGTTATAGATGCTGAAGTAGCCGATACTTGACTCGCCATTTTACCAATTACGTGTAAATAGTGTATATATGGAAGTGATGTTAATGACGAATTAAAAGATTGGCAAAAAGACGCAATCAAAGCTAACAGATCAAAATAACATTTCCGCGACAGCCGGTTCTACGTACCGGAATGACTCGGGTTTTACCCGACCAAGGGCTGTTGTTTCAGGGATCTAACCCCGTTTTGGTCGGCGAAATCCATCAAACGTTGCTCGATCCTAGGGCTACACCTTCTCCGCACCCTTCTGCTCAGGGCTGGAATAGAGTCAAACCCAGGGCCAGAAATCTACACCTGCTGCGTATGCCAGAGACGACTGCATACAAACTCCACCTCGGTAAGGTGCAATGCCTGTGACGGGTGGAGTCACCTCCGTAACTGCTCGGGCCTGCGTACGCACCGGCAATGGGCCACGTCGTTCGTGGCCCCATGC
>NW_016157263.1:406-26815 GCF_001687245.7 Rhagoletis zephyria | reverse complement strand
GGTTACCTCTCCGAACTTTCTCGCTTCTTCACTGCAAGGAGCCTAGCCCTATCCCCTGCGAAATCCTCGGCAACCCTTTTCACCACCTGGACGAAGGAGGTCAGACTGCCACTGGATATTCACGTCGATGACGTAACAACACCGACGGTGAATAACCCGAAAATCCTCGGAGTTACCTTCGACAGTCTGCTCCCCTTCTCGGCGCATACTACCGCAATTGTCAACAAAGTACAGATCCGCAACAATGTCCTCNTATTCACGTCGATGACGTAACAATACCGACGGTGAATAACCCGAAAATCCTCGGAGTTACCTTCGACAGTCTGCTCCCCTTCTCGGCGCATACTACCGCAATTGTCAACAAAGTACAGATCCGCAACAATGTCCTCAAGTCGCTGGCTGGCAGCACTTGGGGCAAAGATAAAGAAACGTTGTTGGCAACATACAAGGCAATTGGCCGGACGGTTCTGAACTACGCAGCGCCCGTATGGTCGCCGGGACTAGCACGACGCAGTGGATGAAGCTGCAGACCTGCCAAAACACGGTATTACGAACTGCGACAGGATGCCTCTTGATGACGCCTCAACACCCCCTTCACGACGAGGCCCAGATGCTCCCAGTAAAGGAGCATAACATAATGCTCTGAAAGCAGTTCCTCGCTGGGAGCCACAGACGTGGCCATCCCAGCGGGCAACTGCTCGCGGAAGAGCCCTCGCCACGGCACGTCAGGAGGCATCTTTACGAACTGACAGACGAAGTCAAGAGGTATATTAAACAACCTCTGGACCCGTCAACCTACCGACAGGCCCTCAACGGCATTCACAGGGAATCAGTCTCAAGTTATGTAGACTCCCGCCCTGCGAATGCCGTTCTAGGCACACAACCACCGGACGTGGACGGGACAGAACTTTGTCTGCCTCGGGAGACCCGCACTATAATAGCCCAACTTCGCTCTGGCTATTGCAGGTGGCTCAACAGCTACCTGAGCAGAATCAACGAGGATTTGCCCAACCAATGCCCGGCATGTGGAGAGTCGCCACATGACTCCCGGCAACTCTTCACATGCCCTGCGAATCCCACTCAGCTAACGCCCCTGTCCCTATGGACAGCCCCTCTGGAAGTAGCACACTTCCTGGGCCTCCCCCTAGCTGAAATAGACGACAACGTTGATGGATGAACCGCCCCGAACGGGGCTTAGTAGCCGCTACAACAACAACAATCAAAATAACCTAACTTTTGAAAGGGAGTGTGAGACAACGCTGAAAATTTAAATGCTACAGCAAGAACTTCTCAATGTGTTTGGTGTTTTTCAACTTTTCAAATGTTTCCAAATGTTTTGCGTCAATTAAATCTTAACCACATGTAACTGCCACCAGTAATACAAGTGACTGTCTCTTTGGGTTTGTAAGTATCTTCATCTGTTGTTTTTTCATATATTTAATTTAACCCTTCCGTTAAATTAAGAAAAACTTACACTTAATACACTAAGGTCACGAAATGACCTATAGATATTTTAATAGGTCAGGTGAGACTTCGTTAAAATTGAATTTAGTTATTATTTCCAACGAAAAGAAATTAATGTGCTCAGATAGCGCGTTTATAAGCTGAATTCTGAATTTCCTCAAATAGGGCTTTCTTGAAGAGTTTTCTGAGATAGGGTGTTTTCGAACTTGCTGCCGAAATAGGTCGATCTTCCACTCAGGTGTCGATGTAGTTTAAGATCAAATATTCGGACATAAGATTTTTGATTTAATTTTCTTTGTTACTTACACATTATTTACTTTTCTTTATTATTGACCATGTAAAGGTACTATTGGAAAACAGATGGTAGATACACTGGTTGAGTCAGCAGGCAATGTTGAATTGATTTTAAAATACTTCGATATGTTTTTGAAACTGAAGGATTTGATTGAGTCTCCAAGCTTCGCGGAAATCGACCTAAAAAATGAAGGTTGGGTAACTCCAAAGGACTTCCGAGATAAAATGGAGCAGTCGAAGAATTACACACCGTAAGTTAATATGATCTGAATATTATGATCAGGACCGAAAAAAATAAGCAAGAAAATATCCATTTTAAACGATTAGATAAGCACTGAAACATTGGTAAATATGCTTGCAAATATGCTCGCGAAACAACAAAATTTAAGTATAGTATAATGTTCTGTTTTTTTCTCGGTATGTTTCAAGTATTGAAAAATTACAAGGGACAATCAAGTGTTGCTTGATATTCTCAAATAATAGAGATCTCCTCTGGCCGTTTTATTTTTTTTTGTAATATTCGTTATTCTCCATTTGAGGTAAATTGTTTTTAATCTCTTTAATAACACCTATGTCTTGCCGTAAAGACAAACCATTGGTTTTAAATTTTTGTATGCAAGCAGAAATGCTATTGAAGTTACGGGTTAATAAAAACCAAATCTGTTTTTGTATTATTATTTGTAAGCATTCCTTTGGTTCCACGAACAAAAAAAAACGTGCAGAAATGGTCAAGAAAAATTTATTGGGCCAAATTTTCTTGAGCAGTACGAAATTTCTAAGAAATTTGCTACGCTTTCTACTATGGTTTGCTAATGTTTGTTTTTGAAGAGTATAACCCCCCTATTATGGATTTCCATATGATAGACGATAAACGCTTACAAGCGTATCGCATAAAATCAATTTTCGTATTATCGCCCGACAGACGTATTATTGTGAAAGGCAGTGGTTTTTGTTAACTTTTTATTGTGAACCATCACAAATCAGCCACGCTAATTATCGGATTTCATACTACAAAAATCGATTCATAATAGGAATTAACCGAATACAAGCGTTAATTATGCATCGTATGATTTCATAATAGGGGGTAAGGAACCCTTGTTTTAACAGAAAAAATGAGACAGCAGGTTGTAAAATATCAGGGGCTATTTCATAAAGTGACAGTAATAATTTTGTAACGACAGGCATTTTCCGTATTGCCAGCGACAATTCGACAGCTTGGTGGCTGTTTTGTTTCATAAAACATTTTATTTTATTATATTATATGTATATTGTTTATAAATGAACTATATTTTAATAAATCATATGTTTTAGGTTATATTTTTTTGAGAAAAATACACCGTAGTAATTTTAAAATTTCAAAATTACATTTCTCGACTGAAAAATAAGATATTCGAGCCATTATTGCCATTAAGCCACAATCACCCCATGACCATAAAAACTTGGTCAAATTTAGTTTTATTCGAAAAAAACATGCAAAATCCAACGGATGTATTAAAAAAAAAAAAACATTTTTTGTATTTTTTATTATACTAATATCATGATACAAAAAGAAGGTAGTTTCATTTAAAAAAGTTTGAAAAAAAATAAGTTTTTAAAGTTTCATAAATTGTGCAAAATTGTCAGCTACATTGCCACATTTATAGCAATCAGACAATACATCAGAGGATTTAATGTTGTGCGTGGGAAATATTCGGTTATTTGTACAAAAATGTTTTGGTTGGGAGCGGAGGAAGAAGCGGTGTGTCACCTAAAACTACACTCATTAAAAGGAGCATAGCATACAATTTAAGAAAAGCCATCTTTCTCCTCCCTGTCCCTTCTACAAGCACTCGGGGCCATTTCAAAATGGGGTGAAACTACCATTTTTGCAAAGAAAAATTAAACTCGTGTTAGACCATCAGCAGTATTTTTGCGCAAAACTCCTTTCCGCGTTTGTGGCCTTCGGCCGCGCTAGAAATAATAACCGCAGCAGTCCAACTCCGGTTATGTCATCCACAGTATTTTTGCGCAAAATCCACCTCCAAATTTACAAAAAATGTGCATATTTCAAAATGAAATCTTTATTTTAAATTTAAGCTCAATCCTTTGGCTAGACGTATATGTTAAAATTTTTTGATTCGGGTCACGCGTTTGGACACGATAACCCAAAAGCATTGCACAAATTACTGAACCGTACCCGAACTGTCTTATGCCGAAAAATGCAACCTTCTCTTTGCCCTCTACGCGCAAACACTATAAAGAGGGCGATCAGAAGGCAAAATTTTTTGTAGAAACGAAATATCCATTACTTATGCATTTTTCTATAAAAAGATTTTATAAAATGAAACTGCAGTAGTTTTCATCTTACGTAAATAATTCTTGCCACAAATACATAGTTTCGTGATTATATTTTTTAGCATCGCCTTATTATTCCGAGAACCCAAAAATTGGTACTGTTACAAGTTGCAGCGCATCATTTTAACTCGAGCGATTAACCCTCTTCCACGGATAACGGTACATCGTTTAGTTTTAGAAATATTTTGTGTCAGCAATTTGTCATCAAACTGCATTACATCGTATTACGTATTCTATCCTCGGAAAAGCAAAAACTTTATTTTCGAACCTTTGCACAGGGGTACCGAATTCTTGCAGTTTGGAAATATTTTCATCCAACTTCACTGACTACAAATTTTTTTTACTTATTGAAGAAACGGAAATTTTGCTGCTAGTGAATCTGGTAGCATGATTTTAGTTAAATGTCATAAACTTGTTAAAAGTCAAGTGCTCGGCAACAACAACGAATGTCAATAAATGAAACTACCTTCTATTTTTGTATCATGTATAATACTAAATTTTGAGACGAGAAACTCGACTCCACTCTTTAAAAAACGAAAAAAAAGTTCCACCCCTCAATTTGAAAAATGCATTATATATTGCATTTATCATGATTTTCATGCACCATTTTATATACCTAATTTCACAGTTGCCTACAAGCTTATATGAGACAGAAAAAATTCGCCGGCAATTCTGGCTGTGAAATTTTATTTAAAAAATCGGCAATTGTCGCGCCCGTCACTTTTATGAAATATGCCGCAGATATCAACACACCTTGGATACTACTACTCACACACACGAAATAATAGCAAATTATTTCTTGACCATTTTCCTAAAAGGTCCGTACTTGGCTTTAGGCATTGAAATAAGCATGATCGTTAAAATTAAGCTTGGAAACCCGGAATAAGAAAAATAAGTATGTAATTCCAAGCGAAAGCTTAAACTTTTCGGCCCTGATTATGATACATATGTATGTAAATTAGGGCGGGTTAGTTTGCTCTTAAAAAATATAACGGACTTTTTTTCGGCGACTGAAGTATTCTACTGGCGATTCTAAAGAAAACAGTCCATGGAAGCATAGCTCAAAAATAAATTTCGAGCCTTCTTATTTCTAATTTTATTTATTGATTACTAGCCAATTTCTTTTTTATATTTCCAAAAATTTTTTTTTGGAAGAAAATTTATTTATGTCGATTTTAGGTCCCTGAAGTAATCACTACAGCATTCACCGATTGGTTTGGCACATATGCCATAACTTAGTGCTTGTTTAGTGCCAATTTATGCTGCTAAAAAAGTTCTGTGCTTTGCAAATTTTGGTAAAAATATGTATTAGCCATTCCTTCAGCTGAAGTAAGCACTACAATATCAATATCTCTGGAAGAGCACACACTTCTACTTTACGGCATAATTTAGTGCTTATTTAGTGTCAATTTATGCCGCAAAAAGAATTTTTTTGCTCAGTAAATTTTGGTAAAACCATGTAGTAGCCATCTCTTCAGCCGAAGTGAGCACTCACTATAAATATCTCTGGAACCAAAAGCGCATACACTTCTACCTTACGGCATAGTTTAGTGCTTATTTAGTGCCAATTTATGCCGCAAAAAAAATTATCTCTGTAAATTTTGGTAAAAACCTGTAGTAGCCATCTCTTCAGCTGAAGTATGCACTTCACTATCAATATCTCTGGAATCAAAAAGCGCATACACTTCTACCTTGCAGCATAACTTAGTGCTTATTTAGTGCCAAATTATGCCGCTAAATTTTTTTTTGCTCTGTAAATTTTGGTAAAAACATCTAGTAGCGATCTCTTCAGCTGAAGTAAGCACTATGCTATCAATATCTGTGGAACCAAAAAGCGCATACACTCCTACTTTACGGCATAATTTAGTGCTTATTTAGTGCCATTTTACATGCCATATGATGTACCCGATCCCTCGGCGACATCCTACAGAAAACTCACCATTTGGGCAGAGCAACGAGTGATAAGTATATTGGCTGGCTGTGACGCTAATGCACACCACACGGCTTGGAACAGCTCCAACATCAACGATGGAGGTGAGTCACTTTTAAGTTACATATTATCCACAAAACTGACCATTTTGTAAAAAGGGTAATCACCACACTTTCTACAATACAATAAGGGAAGAGGTTATAGATATAACTCTCGTAACTAACTCGAACAATTTAGTGCTTATTTAGTGCCAATTTATACCGCAAACAAAATTTTTTTTCTCTGTAAATTTCGGTAAAACATGTAGTAGCCATCTCTTCAGCTGAAGTAAGCACCTATCAATATCTCTGGAACCAAAAAGCGCATACACTTCTACCTTACGGCATAATTTTGAGCTTATTTAGTGCCAATTTATGTCGCTAAAAATATTTTTTTTCTCTGTAAATTTTGGTAAAAACATGTAGTAGCTATCTCTTCAGCTGAAGCTATCAATAGCTGTGGAACCAAAAAGCGCATGGCTAGCCCTAGCAGGGTGTCCAGATTCTTTAAATAAAAAAGCGTAATTTCTTTAAAAAAAATCGCCCAAAAACGCCTAACTTTTTGGTATATAAAATTCATGAAATTGGCTTAACATCTTGTTATAGAATAGTTTCAAAACCCGAAAAATAATACAATACCTTCAGGGTAGATAATAATAAATAACACAAATACCTTATAGTAAACCATTTTACGTACACATTTAAAACATATTTGTCTTAATACATTGGACTNTATAGAATAGTTTCAAAACCCGAAAAATAATACAATACCTTCAGGGTAGATAATAATAAATAACACAAATACCTTATAGTAAACCATTTTACGTACACATTTAAAACATATTTGTCTTAATACAAATTTAGTAATACTACGTTTTAATTTTTCTCTCTAACGCCAGGATTATTTTTAAAAGGGACTTTGAAACTTCAAATTCAAATAATTAAAAAATTATTTTAAAGAATTCAGTGCAACGCAGTAAAACAATATGGGTACCATATTAAAGAAAAAATTGAAAAGAATAAAAAATATTAAATCTTTCAATACTAGGTCTTCAACGCATAAATGCTCGATGTTGCAAATATACAACNAGAAAAAATTGAAAAGAATAAAAAATATTAAATCTTTCAATACTAGGTCTTCAACGCATAAATGCTCGATGTTGCAAATACACAACATACATATTCTTTTAGAGTTGCAGATCTACAACATTCACATAAACAAAATTTTAGCCAATTCTACATTCATAAAACAAATTTCATTTATCTAATATTGAATTATAGATGTCTAAGTAATGAATGTAAANAAGCTGATGCACAAAAATTGTTTTGCAAAAGCTTTACCATGACAGTTTAATAAAGTTCGCTCACAATCCATGGCATATTTCTGCAATTGCATAAATTTGTCAGCTCTTATGCACCGAATCGCGAATAGCCCTAATCTTTTAGAGTTGCAGATCTACAACATTCACATAAACAAAATTTTAGCCAATTCTACATTCATAAAGCAAATTTCATTTATCTAATATTGAATTATAGATGTCTAAGTAATGAATGTAAATTTTTTTTACGCTTTCTCTAGAAAATAAACAAATTTAGCTTAGAACAAAACGACAATCAGCAAATATTAATAAATCAAAAAAGTGCTGCCGTATTGCAAAATACATCTTGCAGTTTGTGATTTATTTACAACATCATACATTGATACAATATTCTTATTGCTACATATATTTATTTTAGGGGTATTATTCAGTTTTGCAACAATATGCATTTAAAGGTTAAAAGAATTTTTGAATTAATCATATTTTTCAAGTTCTAAAGTCCTTTTAAAAAGAATTCTGGCGTCAGAGAAAATCTAAAAGTATTACTATATTTAATCCATCGCTTCGCGAGTATATTGATGTATTTGGGTATAAATCGAGATACATATAGATAAATGTATACNAAATTTTTTTACGCTTTCTCTAGAAAATAAACAAATTTAGCTTAGAACAAAACGACAATCAGCAAATATTAATAAATCAAAAAAGTGCTGCCGTATTGCAAAATACATCTTGCAGTTTGTGATTTATTTACAACATCATACATTGATACAATATTCTTATTGCTACATATATTCATTTTAGGGGTATTATTCAGTTTTGCAACAATATGCATTTAAAGGTTAAAAGAATTTTTGAATTAATCATATTTTTCAAGTTTTAAAGTCCTTTTAAAAAGAATTCTGGCGTCAGAGAAAATCTAAAAGTATTACTATATTTAATCCATCGCTTCGCGAGTATATTGATGTATTTGGGTATAAATCGAGATACATATAGATAAATGTATACATAAATGATCAGAATGAAAAGAGAAATCGCTAAGTGGTGACTGTCTGTCCGTCCGTCCGTCTGTGCACATGAGAACTCGAGTAAAAATTTAGATATCTTAACGAAACTTGGTACGTGTACTTATTTCCGGCGTAGCACGGATGGTATTGAAAATGGGCAAAATCGGACAATAACCACACCTACCTCCCATATAACGGTAGTTTTCAGAAATACGAAAACTACGATATTTTAGTAACTACTAAAGATTATTCACTCAAAATTGATATTTACAATAATTTTTAGACGAAAAATAATAATATAAGAAATTTTTGGAAAATGGGCGTAGCCACGCCCACTTATGGTTTCATGTGTATATCTTAGTAACCGCTCCACCAATTTCTCCCAAACTTGGGAAGGTTGTTGCTGCAGCATACCAAGAGGCTGAACATTTTTAAAATCGGACAATAACTACCGTCCGTCCTGTATTATACGGGACAGTCCTCTTTTTTGACCCATTGTCCTGGTAAACTATTTATTTTATACGGGACGCCAAATGTTCTGTATTTCTTTTAATATCCTGTATTTGTCCCGTATTCGGTGTTTCGACGCCTTAACTGCTCATTAAAATGACATGCCTATGAACGCGTTTTAAGTGATGTTGGTATATGATCGTAATTTTCTCCATGAACAGTTTTTTTTTCTAACCTGAATGCCTGTGATTCCAACCGAGGAATACATACAGTGACTTAAATAGAAATTAGGACTCGACATTTAGTAATTTTTGGCTATTTTTTGTTTATTTAATATTTATTTTATGAGAAAGTTTATGGAAAGTTCTGCTCATTTGCTTCTCTTTCGGACATACTTACTTTGTAAGAAAAAAAATCCGCCAACAAAAAATATTAAAAAATTAATAGTAAGCCTTAGCGAATTAAAATTGCACTTTATTATACTAAAATTTAACGAATTTTTTAACAAATTTTACGGGGTAAAAGAGTACTATTGCAGGGCTAATACATCTAGAATCATTGAAGAAGGCCTTAAGATCTGTAAGCTGTTGTGGGAAAAATTTGCAGAATTATTTTTTGTCCCGTCCCGTCAGCACTCATAAATATGGTCACCGTACATATAACGGTAATTTAGAGAAATACGAAATCTTCGATAAATCAGTAAATACTAAAGCTAGCTTATGCAAAATTGATGCTTGCAACAATTCTTTACCAAGAAATACGTTAATGATACAATTTTGGAAACTGGGCGTGGCACCGCCCACTTATATCACATATATGTATGTATCTCGGTAACCATTCTACTAATTTGTACCAAACTCGGTATGGTTATTGTGCTTGCCACATAAAAGAAAAACGTTGAAAATTATTGAAATCCGACTAAAATTACGGCCTCTTTTCATATAACGGTAAATTTCAGAAATGCTTGAAAATTCTATATTTCCAGGGACGCTAATTTACTCAAAATTTATACTAACAACAATCGCTTGAGAAGAGGTAACATTATTTGGGATTTTGGAAAATTTGCGTGATACCGCCCACATATGACTATATAAGTTTATCTCATTATGTCTAGCTGAACGTTCTATCGAAGATGTTTAAAATACGGGTAAAACCACCCAGGCTTACCATGTAGCGATATATGTATTTAATACTTGCACCGGGTATTTAATGTTCGTTTCCGCCCGAACTTAGACTTTCTTACTTGGTACTTCTATTTTTTATTATAATAGCTTTGTACTTTATTTTTAATCAATCACTATGAGTTATAACGAATTTATTAACTTCGCAATCCTATTGCAAAATGTATTAAGACAAATATGCTTTAAAAGTGTACGAAAAATTATTTGTAATAAGTTATTTGTCTTATTTAATATTATCTACCCAGAAGGTATTATATTCTTTTGGGGTTTTTGAAACCATTCTATAACAAGATGTCATTGTTAAAGGGTCATTCCTAGGGTTGCCAACCATACTATAATATATAGTATTGTAATATTCTTCCGCTCGGCGTACTATATACTGTTGGAAAAAATATAGTACGCTAAAATACTATATTTTCAGTAATTTACAAAAAAAAACGGTGTATTAAAACGGATGACCCGTAATACTGAAATAACAATATTAAATGAAATATTCTTTAAAGTAAGAGGTCATAGTGAAATTATAATCAAAAAAGACAACATATTTTTAAAAACACTAACAGCCGCACCAGAAACGTTCATTAGTTCACTAGTCACATTCATTCAAATGATAGTTACATAAAACTAAGAAAACGTTTGGTATTTTTGTTAAAGCAATTTTCGATTTCATTAATTTTATTTCATTAAAAAAATGGCGATTTTGGGCGATTTTTTTTAAGAAATTCCGCTTTTTATTTAAATAATCTGTAAACCCTGCTAGTGTAGTGCTTACTTCAGCTGAAGAGATGGCTACTACATGTTTTTACCAAAATTTACTGAGCAAAAAAAATTGTTTGCAGCATAAATTGGCACTAAATGAGCACTAGTGCTTACTTCAGCTGAAGAGATGGTTACTACATGTTTTTTACCGAAATAATTGGCCCTAAATTATGCCGTAAGGTAAAGTGTATGCCCTTTTTGGTTCCATAGATATTGATAGTGTAGTGCTTACTTCAGCTGAAGAGATGGCTACTACATGTTTTTAACAAAATTTACAGAACACAAATTTTTTTACCAGCATAAATTGGCACTGAACAGGCACTAAATTATGGCATATGTGCCAAACCAATCGGTGAATGTTGAAGTGATTACTTCAGGGACTTGTCGATTTTGCCTACGAGCAATTGAACGAATTTTCAAATATATCAAAAATAATTTTAACATTTGCCGCACCAAACCAAACCAATTATTCATGTTAAAACTTTAATTGATTGACCCATATCTATTAAAAAAATTGGCGACAAAAAGTTATGTTTCCATCAAGGACTTTATAAGCAACTTTCATCTGATATTTTATTATTTTTTTACGTTTTTATTATTTCTTACGTTTGCATGAGCAGCTTTTTTAATATTTTTTGTTTCACAAATCTTTCATTATTTATATTTCAACTCTTTTAATCCTTTTTAAATATAACGCCTTTCGTTCGATGCCCATTTTACCATGCCATATTTACTTTAATTTTAAATTTAGTGTCTTAGATTGGTGACAACACTATAGAAAAATGCATAATCAAAGATTTCTTAAGTACCTTTCGTTTCATTCCAAACTTGTAATATTGCATATATCTTGTCAGTTTAGTAGCGTTTTCTTATGTTGCTCAAGTGCCCTGCAATCGCACTTTTTCGGAACAAAATTTGCGTTTAAAGGGCAGATGGATATACATTTTAAATTTAATTGAATAAAATTTTTCAAACAGGTGACAAACTTCTTCAGTTGGCAACCCTATTCAAAAATGTTTTGGGAATACCACTTTCTTGCGCTACTTCAGTTTGATACCTACTTTGTAATAATATGTTATTTATGTCATCAATAGAATAGAATTGAAGTCGGTAAAAAAAAAGAAATTGGTTTAGGATTAACAACTAAAATTAAAAATAAGGAGGCTCGAAATGCAGCTATGTTTCCATGGAATTTGTTGTTCATAATTGCCAGTAGAATACGCCAGTCCCCGAAACAAAGTAGACAACAAATTTGACCCGCCCTAATGTACATACATATGTATGTACATCCATATGGACATATCCCAAAAAACTTCCATTTTTGTCGCGTCCGTACCATTTTTTATTTGCTTGGAGCTTTGTACTTAACTGTTTATACTTCCAAAATTTTTTGTTGAATATAGCACTTTCCCATTGCCTGGTAACAGTTGCAATATACATACGATCTTTCAGTTTCCTTCCTGTTTTAAGCTTAGTTACGCGTGCGAATGTCGCGTCCGTAACCCAGGATATGCCCATATGTATGAGTATTTATTTTATCTTGCTATTGACTTGAATACATGTGTATGTGCATTTTATTTCGCAACGTAATACAGGGATGAAATGGACTTTCTTTTGGCATGCTGTGAACGTAATCACGAAGGCAAGATTGACTATGGTGATTTTGTTGATCGCTTCCACGAACCATCAAAAGAGATCGGTTTCAATCTGGCTGTTTTATTGACTAACTTAAGTGAACATATGCCTAATGAGCCCCGTTTAGCGCGTTTCTTAGAGACTGCTGGATCCGTGCTTAATTATTTTGAACCTTTCCTAGGACGAATCGAGATTTTAGGCAGTTCCAAACGAATCGAGCGAGTATATTTCGAAATTAAAGACTCAAATATTGAACAGTGGGAGAAGCCTCAAATTAAAGAGTCAAAACGGGCATTTTTCTATTCCATAGTCACTGAAGGTGGTGACAAAGAGAAACTAGAGGCCTTTGTAAACTTTTGTGAGGATGCCATCTTTGAAATGACCCATGCTTCAGGTTTAATGGCTACAGATGATGGTGGTGGTAATGTAAAGCGTGATACCGCCTATAGTTCATACATGAGTGAAGAGGAAGAAGAGCGGGCCGCACGTGATCCCATTCGGCGAACCATACAAGCTATTAAAGATGGCCTTAAATTTGTAATATATATGCTGAGTCCATCCAACATAAAACATCAAATAGGAGCAATGCAAACCAAGTCGGTGCCGGAGTTAATCATTGGATTTTTCAAATTAATATTTTACATGTTCTACTATACTGGCTATGGAAATTTCTGTGTGGTTCGATACATTTTCGGAATACTTATGAATCTAATGCGTGGCCCAGCTCCAGAAGAAATTGAAGCTCCAACAGTGGATGAAGAGCCATTTGGTAAGGCCTTGCTCCCACTACCTATTGAAGAGCCACCTGGGCCAGAGTTGAACAAGGATGAAAGCGGACAATATAAAGTAACAGTACGTGAATCCCCAAGTGGAAATGGTTTGGAAGTAACGGGTGAATTAAGTACAGAAGAGGGAGGAGTGGCTGCCGACCAATCAGTAGAATTCGATCAGTATCAAATTCAAGAGCCAATTTCCATCGTAGACTTACTAGGCGGAGAGGCAGCCAAAAAAGCGGCACAAGAACGACAAGAAGCTCAGAAAGCCCAGGAAGCAGCTATGGCTTCTATTGAAGCTGAGGCAAAGAAGACTTCAGCTACTGCTCAAGAAACGCCTGCTGTTCATCAAATAGACTTTGCTCAATATGCTCACAGAGCTGTTAGCTTTCTGGCACGCAATTTTTATAATCTCAAATATGTAGCATTGGTACTAGCTTTTAGCATCAATTTTATGTTACTATTTTACAAAGTGACATCTTTCGGTGATGATGAAGAAACTTCAGGTGACGATGAACTCATTCTTGGCTCAGGATCTGGTGGTGGCTTAGCTGCATCCGGGTTTGGTGGTGGTTCGGGAGATGGTTCTGGAGATGACGAAGGCGGAGAAGAAGATTTACCGGAACTAGTGCATGTTGACGAAGATTTCTTCTACATGGCTCATGTTATACGGATTGCTGCAATGTTACATAGTTTGGTTTCTCTCGCTATGCTGATTGCGTACTACCATTTAAAGGTGCCTTTAGCTATATTTAAGCGAGAAAAGGAAATTGCACGTCGATTAGAATTCGATGGGCTTTTTATTGCTGACCAACCAGAAGATGATGACTTTAAGTCACACTGGGACAAATTAGTGATATCGGCGAAATCGTTTCCTGTAAACTATTGGGACAAGTTTGTAAAAAAGAAGGTGAGACAGAAGTATAGCGAAACTTATGACTTCGATTCAATATCTAATCTACTCGGTATGGAAAAAAACGCATTCATGGCACAAGATAGCGAAGAAGGTGGCTTGGTGAAGTACATAATGAACATAGATTGGCGCTATCAAGTATGGAAGGCGGGTGTTACATTTACCGACAATGCCTTCCTTTACTCACTGTGGTATTTTTCTTTTTCTGTGATGGGAAACTTTAATAATTTCTTTTTCGCTGCTCATTTGCTGGACGTCGCTGTAGGTTTCAAAACTCTTCGAACCATTTTACAATCCGTCACACATAACGGAAAACAACTAGTGCTCACTGTGATGCTCTTAACGATAATTGTATACATATACACTGTAATTGCTTTTAACTTTTTCCGGAAGTTTTACATTCAGGAAGAAGATGAGGAGGTGGACAAAAAGTGTCACGACATGCTGACTTGTTTTGTATTTCATTTATACAAAGGCGTACGGGCCGGAGGTGGGATTGGTGATGAAATTGGAGATCCGGACGGTGATGACTACGAAGTTTATCGCATTATTTTCGACATAACATTTTTCTTCTTTGTCATCATTATACTCCTGGCCATTATTCAAGGTTTGATTATTGACGCTTTTGGAGAGCTTCGTGATCAACTTGAGTCGGTGAAAGAAAATATGGAGTCCAATTGCTTTATATGCGGAATGGGCAAAGATTTCTTCGATATAGTACCTCACGGTTTTGACACACACGTGCAAAAAGAACACAATCTGGCAAACTACATGTTCTTCTTGATGCATCTCATCAACAAACCGGATACAGAATATACCGGACAAGAGACATATGTGTGGAATATGTACCAACAGCGCAGTTGGGACTTCTTCCCCGTAGGTGACTGCTTCCGTAAGCAGTATGAAGACGAGCTTTCAGGCGGAGGTGGTGGGGGTTAATTTTAACAAAAAAATTTTAATCAAAACGAACTCTAAATGTTTTTAAAAGTAAGGAGAGAAATTATACCCACAAATCTTGTATACATATTATATCAACTACTTTTGTGTAAATATTTAATTTTTTCTTTGTGAACGATGTTTTTAAGTTGCTTGTATCCTGAAAATTCCTAATAATATCTATAAAAAACCATTATTTTTGAATCAAGAATTTTTATTGTTGATAGCTCAAATGAACGCGTTAGTTAAATCGAAAACATAACCTTCCAGCGAAAATTTGTTGAGCTAATCCCAAACCAATGATATGCATAGTAATTATTGCATATAAGAAAGTCGTATTCAACAAAGAATTGGAAAGTGCTTTGGTGTACCAAGTACAATTTATTAAACATATATTTAGAAGAAAACGGTTTTAGGAAAGGATTAAAATAAGAAAGGATTTTCTGAACTAATGTAATCGATTTCATAATTATTTATGTGTAAATAAATAGCTTTTCTAAGTTTAATACAGTAATAATTTTAGTTCTGTTCTTCGAGGAAATAATTTGTACGAATTATCATGATTTAAAACGCGCTCGTGCCGACGAAATTTGAAAGCAATGAGAAATTAAAGCTGCCTTTACATGAGGNAAAACGGTTTTAGGAAAGGATTAAAATAAGAAAGGATTTTCTGAACTAATATAATCGATTTCATAATTATTTATGTGTAAATAAATAGCTTTTCTAAGTTTAATACAGTAATAATTTTAGTTCGGTTCTTCGAGGAGATAATTTGTACGAATTATCATGATTTAAAACGCGCTCGTGCCGACGAAATTTGAAAGCAATGAGAAATTAAAGCTGCCTTTACATGAGCCGATTTTTTTACATGAAGTTGCGAATTCTCATAAAGATTTTTACCAAGGAGAAGTTCGAAACTCGATTGTGGCACACGGTTGCACATTCGTAAACAATAATTTGATTGAAACAAATTCGTTAAACTTTTATTATACAATAACTTGCCCGATTTAACAATGAAAGAACTAAGTAAATATTGTTTTACTTAATTAATCTAGTCAATTCCATGAACAGGTAGTATTCGTAATCGAACTGCTTTCACAAGCATCGTCAATGTAACTACATACGACAAATAAATTGAAAAGTATGTTGTAGAACGTCATAATTAAAAGCAATATAGGTATTTATGTAAAGGTCCTGTTTGATCTTAAAGAATCAAAATAAATGATAAAACATTATTATGAAATGCAACCGTGTACACTTTCCGGCAGTGAATAGAATTAACCCTGTGGCACAACCACTTCCTGTGTGCCTGATCAGCTAACATTATTAATGCATCTGCATTAGATCTGTTGTTGACTTTCTCTTAAATCGGGTAAACATTTTTGAGTGGGATGTTAACTCTGCTATGAGGGGTGTAAAGAAGCGTTTTACCCAGAATGCTCCGACGCTTCTGTTTTCTATGCTGCGGTATACTCGCCGTGCCCAGGGTCCGCTACAATAAATTTGGGGCCTTTGCAAATAGTACTTTATTTAATTATCCTTATTCTCAAAAATGTGTAAATTCTTATTTTCTAAAAATACAATACGATTAACGGTGTACAAATTTCTACCGGTGCTATTCTATCGACGCTCTGCTGCGGTGCGACGTCGGCGCTACTATGCCGGCACTCTGCTACTGTGCTACGTTGGTGCTACTAGTCGACTCTCTGCTATGTTANGTAGAACGTCATAATTAAAAGCAATATAGGTATTTATGTAAAGGTCCTGTCCTATGCCGGCACTCTGCTACTGAGCTACGTTGGTGCTACTAGTCGACTCTCTGCTATGTTTTGAGCGGGCGTCGCCGTCACGCGGGTTCACGGTAGACTGTGGAGTGGCGGCCCTCTACCTTTGAACAGCCAAGCCTTGTATAGGAAACTATTTACAAGTCAAGAGCTATTCGCTAATAGCGGTGCGTTCACGACCACAGCTCCGCTACTGACACTTGCTGCTGGGCGAACGGGTGCCGCCGCCATGCGGGTTCACGGTAGACTGTGGAGTGGCAGCGCTCTACCTTTGAACAGCCAAGCCTTGCATAGGAAACTATTTACAAGTGAAAAGCTATTGCTTAGTGAAGAGCTTAGAGCGGTATGTTGCTGACTCACCTCTGTTATAGCTGTTGCTCTTCGTGTTGCTGAGTCGTATAGCTATATGCTGCGTCGCTATGGTGACGGTGTCACCAAGGATGTTGGTTGGCCATGTCGATGATGTTGCTGCAGTCGTTGTTGTTGGTGGTGTAGTCGTTATTGTCGCTATGGTGACGGTGTCACCAAGGATGTTGGTTGGCCATGTCGATGATGTTGCTGCAGTCGTTGTTGTTGGTGGTGTAGTCGTTATTGCTGGCGTAGGGGTACGCGCTCGTGTGCGCTAAATTCCGCGAATATTTATCCCCCACACTTCCCTCCCTCTTCGGCGGGCTTAATGCTTGGGATGTTTTGGCCATATACGTGCTCCTATTGGTATATGGTGGCTTGATAGTTCCCTATGCATAGCCTCCGGAAAACACCGGACCCTTTCAGCAATCTCTGGGAACTGGTGTAGTGCTGTCCCGCTGGCTTCGTCGGCGGGAATTATTATTTGTCCTCTCGATGGTGTTAATTGGCATGGTCTTGGGGACGGTGGTGATACAACTTCGGATGGTGCTGATGGTCGTGGGGGTGACGGTGGTTATGGGGTTACCTTGGTGGGTGCTAGTGGTCGTGGCGGTGATATCTCAGGGGTGTTGGTGGTCGAGGTGGTGGCGGTAGTAGTGTAGCTGTCTCCGGTGGTTGCTAAAGTACTCTCAGCGGAGGAACTCCCGCCACTTTCAGGAGTCGGCCACACAGATGTATAGGTTGTGGGTCACCTACTGATTGGCAAGGGCGGGCAGGAACCAATGTTTCGCGACGTTGTGTGACGCAAGGATAACCCGTTGGCCGAAGAGGTCGATGTGGCGTTTTTACCGGTGCATGCGCTAGTAGTTCTCTCCCCGGTCGGGTTGGCTTAACTACCACACCACGAATGGGCTGAGCATGGCGCCTCGTGCGTTGAGCGTGGCATCCAGGCCCCTCGCCCAGGCATCGATAATTGGGCCTGTCAGCTAGTAGGGTCCTGCCAGCGTCTGCAGGTCGGCTTCGTATAGTGCTATTCCGCCTGGTCCTAGCAGGAAGATTACTCGCGGGCCCGTTGTCGCCTGCTGAGGTGGTTCCTCGTCTGAGGATAACTCGACTTCTAGTGGTTCGGGCAATCCAATGTCGGTGTCTTGGTCGCCGGTAGCTTCATGTTAGTTTGTCGCTAGCTGGGCTATCGGCTGGTGAGCTGTCGTGCTGGTGTTCGATGAGCTGTCGCTTATTGTGCTGCCACTGGGCGAGCTACTGTCGGGCGTAGTTTGGTCCGTGTCAACTACGCTCTCGTGTGTAGTGTCGTGGCCTGCCACTACCCTCCCCACAGAGAACGTGGGTTCCCAGGCGGTGTTGTGTCCATTGTCTCCCGTTGGGCTGACGGTCGGGCGAGCGGCGAGTGTGCGCCGGGCGACTTCGTGGGCGGCGTGTGCTACCCTTGTGAAAGCTGCTGTGGCGTGCACGGCGGCCGTGCGCGCGGCGATGGCCCGCCGAGCAGTTGTTTGGGCTGCGGCGGCGCATGCTGCTGTAGCCTGTATGTTGTCGCCATCTTCGGCGTGGATGCCCGTCAGCATGCTGGGTGTGTGGATGTGGCCGCGTACCTTGCGACCGCCAGCGCAGGTCGTTTCCGCGTGGATGGCGATGGCGTGCATACTGGCTGTGGGTGCGGCGGCGGCCCGCTATTCTCCATTTTGCTTGTCTCTTTAAGATTCATTGATGAATGATTTTCCTTTTTACATATTTCTTTCGCTTTGCCCAGGTGTGGATGGTTCGCTGGTTGATGATCGAATGATTGCCTCCACTGACGCGACGGTCTTGCTAATTTTATTTTTTGTAGTTAAAATGGAATTTATTTAATATATTTTTTCTCTCCCTTTTTTTGTTTTACTATTTTGTAGCGGTTTCGGCCGTGTTGTATGCCTTCAGTTGAGCAATGTTCGCCGTTCTTGTCCTCCCATCGTCGGTTCTTCGTAGTTCCACTTTTACCGGTGATACGTATCTGGGTACCTGGTAGGGGCCGACATATTTTGGGGCTAATTTTGCCGCGAAACCCTGTGGACCAGCTCACCGATTTTTGGGTTCCACTACCGGCAACACAGGTTGTAATGACGCGCGGCACATTCCATGCTTTGTCTGACGATCCTGAACGCTACCTGCATCCTCGTGGATTTTGCTGCGGCCGTCGGAGCTATTTCGCCTGTTGCGTCAATTATTTCGTCGAAGAGTGCTCCCGGTAGTCGTCGTTCCCGTCCTTGCACCAGGAACGCTGGGCTGTATCCTGTGGAGGCTGTCACGCTCGTGTTCACGGCGGTCGTCCCATCGCTTACGTTGTATTTTCGTAAGTTGTGCGATAATCCGCCTTACCGTGTGGTTGGCGAGTTCCGTCGGGTTGTCTTGGCGGTGTATGGGGCCGCAAATTGTTGGCGTACCCCCACCTCCTGAAGGTAGCGCTGCCGGAGTGTGCCGGCAAATTGTACTCCATTGTCCGAAAACCTGGGTACACCGAATTGGACGAGGATGCGCTCCCTAAACGCGCGACGAAGTCTGTATCATAAGGACCAACTCGACCCACTTGCTAAATCGGTCGAAGAATGCCAGCAACATGGCGTTGCCACGCGTGGACCGTGGTAGGGGTCCAATGAATCGGCGCATAACTTGGCGAAAGGTTTCTGTGCAACCTGCGAGAACATCTTGCCGGCTGGTTTGTGTTGTCCCTCCTTATACTTCTGGCAGAACTCACATTGACGAACGTACCGGCTGATGCCGCGAAACATTCCTGACCAATAATACCAACTGGCAATACGCGCAACTGTTCGGCAAATACCCATGTGTCCAGAGCTTGGTATGTCATGGTTTTCTCGCAGTACTCTTTGGCGGAAGGGGTCGTTCTGGGGTCCTGTATCAGATATTCGGTGTATTTTGCCGCGTTGGTACGTACTTCGTCAACGCGTCTGTGCCACCACTTGCATCGGGGTTCCGCCACTGTAGCGTTTCTAGTGGTTGTCGTGACAATGCGTCCGCGACTAAGTTCCCTTCGCGGTACTCGATGAAGAACGCGTGTTGTTGCAGCTCAAGGGCCCATCGCGCTTTACGACCTGAGGGACTTTCGATGGAATTTAACCACTTAAGTGGCATGCAGTCGGTTATGACGTTGAATCGGTATCCTTCCAGATAGGGCCTCATTTTGCGTATTCCCCAGACTATGGCTAAGCACTCCTTTTCCGTGGCCGAATAATTGACTTCTGCCTTATTGAGCTTCCGACTGGCGTATGCAATTACCCGTTCACCGCCTTCCAACTCCTGCGTGAGTACCGCCCCTAAGCCGAAACTACTCGCAACCATCTGCAGGCTTAATTTCTTGCTGAAGTCTTTGTGGTACGAACCGGCGAAACCAGGAAGCTATCCCGATCCAATATCCGTTTTTGAGGTCTAGGCTACTGTTGTACTTCGCCCGACGCAATTTGTCCAATATGTGCTATATTCTCGGCAAGCAGTACCGGTCCGGTACTCATCGGGCGTTGAGTTGACGGTAACCTTCGCATAGGCGCCACTTGCCGTTTTTATTCCGGGCTAATACGATCGGTGCACTGTGAGGACTGCGATACATCATAATTGCCGAATAGCTCGTCGATTTCCGTGTCGATGATAGATTTCATTGCAGGGTTGCGCAGAAAGTATCGCTGCTTGATGGGGCGTTCGTCCGTCATGACGATTAGGTGCTACTCCACTTATAGTCTCGAATTTCTGCAATTTTTCTCCGTGGTTGGGGTCTTCGTGTTCTATTCAGTTGATCCTCTCCCTTGTAGACCTCCGTCTTGTACGGCGCCTCCTTTTGATGCCCATTGGTGGGCGATGCGGTGGCCACCGCAGAACATCGTAGCTCCCATTCCTCCTACTGTGTCCAGGTCCAAGATGATGTCGTCAATTGCTCCAGGTAGAACGACGTTGTGGATCGTTTGCCCAAGGCGGCCATAAGGATCCCTATGGTCATTATTATTTTTGCGCCTCTCCCCGAGATAACCAAGTGCTCCGCCCAGCTGACAGACAGGAAACTCCTCGAGTGACCTGTGTCGATGACCGCTTCCGCGGGCGCTCCACCCAACGAGATTAGGGCGTAAAGGCGGCCGCGTTCTTGCCTCCAGATTATTGGTTACTCGGGGGCTTCATCGCGCCTATTCCCTGGCGAAGCAGCACTCTATTGTTCGTATGTCTTCCCGGCCACACTTCCAACAGCACAGCTTCCGTGGGTTACGGCACCTTCGTGAGAAGTGTCCCTCTTGACCACACCACACCTCCTGCATGTGTTGCCGATATGAAAAGTTTGAGTCGCAGCTATTGAGGGGGGTAGGGTTCTCATCGCGGCGTTATACGGTGCTTCTCGATGATGTTGTGCTTTTCGATGATGGCGGTCGCTGCTTAAATGCCTGTCTTGGCTGGGGTGGTCATGAGATCGTCACCAACGTGCCTAGTTATTTCTCGTCGTGATGCTTCTAGGACCCGCCGATGGCTTTCGTAAATGTTTTCATATTCTTCTGCGAGCGTGAGGAGTTCCCTGGAAGTAATATAATTTTATCGCTTGATGTACAGCAAGTTTTCGGGGTGGCTGTTGCGAAAAATCCTTTCCAGCCATTGTTCATTGCTGTAACCCGCGTATCGCATCAGGTTTTGAATCGCGATCACGTCGGCCAGCTCCTCTAATCGTTCTTCAAACGCCAACGGGTCGCGTCCTCCATCGTATATCACCGACCACTTGCGCACCTGGTCAATGACGGGCGCAACAGTAATGGTAGGTACCTGGTTGCCGTTGGTTAGTACGTCAGCGCTTGGTGCGATGGATGTCGTTGGTGGGTGTTGCGGTAGCGGTTGTGTACTCAGTGGTGGATGTGCTAACAGGCTCTGCATTGGCAGCCTAACGGACGCATTAGCGGTCCTTTCGCCTTGGTTCATGGGTAACGGTATCTTTGGTTCACTTTCGTCTCCCCAGGAGGCCTCGTGTTCGTTGTATGCTGCTTCCATCGCGAGAAATTTTGCGTGAAGCTCCAGGTCGACGATTGCTTTGGTGGTCCATGCCGCTATGCGTTTTCGAATGTCTCGAGTGGTGCCTGTGTGTTCGATGCCCAATTCCTGCGTGATTTACACCAACTGCTTTTTAGATATGCTTTCCAGCCATACTATGCTCACGGGTTCCGTCATGGCCGGTTTAGTTATCGGTTGCGAAATGTTCTCTTGGTAGTGTACTATTTGCAGGGTCCCCGCTCGGGCGCCAATTGTAACAAAGCGCTTTATTCTGAAGGCCCCGACGCTTCTGTTTTCTGTGCTACGGTATACTCGCTGTGCCCAGAGTCCGCTACAAAAAATTTATATTGTGGGGTCTTTGCAAATAGTCAGGGTTGTTGTGGAAACTGACCTTTGTCGGAATCGGAATTGAAACCGATGAAAAATTCGCGTTGGTGTCATGCATTCCGATATTATCGGTTTGATGTTTGAATCGGAATTAATATCGGTTTTTGGTGTCATAGAAACTAATTTTATCGGTTTGCTTATCGGAAATAAACCAAGCAGCTTATCGCTGTCAGAATTTTACACGAGCTACACGAAACGCGATAAGCCCTTTATTAATGCTCTTTGGGAAAAGTTAACAAATTCCCTAAATAGCGCAGGCCCACCCCAAAAGGATGCTAATGGATGGAAGAAGGTAAGTGTTAAATTCAGCCTCAATGTGAGTTCTATTAACTTTGTTATTCTCAGACGTGGACTGAATGGAAGAGTGAAATTAAAAAAAAATTATCACACAACAAATGCGAAGCTCGAGCTACTGGTGGGCCCTTTACCAAACACCAATNATACAAAATTAATTCCGTACTCATGGAGAAGAATTTGCGTTATTCGAAAAAGAAACATGGTTCCTGCCGTACAAATTACTGTTTTATACTGCTTATCTCTAGAGGTGTTCATGGTAGAGTACTGGGACTTGGTACTGGGGTATGTAAAATCAATTCTAAATTCATGGAAGAAGATTAGGGTTATAAGAAAAAGGCGCGTGGCACTTCCAGTACAAATTTACTTTTTCTTGCCACATATCCCTGGAAGTGTTTGTGGAAGAATACTGGAACTTGGTATGGAGTTGTGAATACAAAATGTATCAATTGCTCATGGAAAAAATGTGAGTTATTAAAAAAGGACGCATGTCGCCTCCCATACATACTAAAAACTTCTTAATATATATCTCTGGAAGGATAGAAAATCTCTGGAAAAATTTTAAATTTGTTATGGAGATTTATTTTATAAGTGCCTGAAGTGACAGAATAAATTTCATTAAATGGAAAAGGGAGAGCCGGGTTTGGCCTTATAATCTAAAGCTCTCTTGAGGCATTTGCTACAGTAATGAGAAGTGGTATTTTATCAAGGCCAGGTTACTAAATTTGTGTTGGAAATATTAGAACGCGCCGTGGCACCTCCAAGAAGANCAGTACGCAAATTTTAACAGTGCTGCAAGAAAGAAATCAAATTGAAAAAACAGCGACTAGATCTCCAAAAACAACCAAATGCTAATAAGTGGTCTCATTTTTAATAAAAAATAGTTTTTAAGTTTTAAGTACCTTGTAATCTGAGAAAAAATACTTATTTTTATTTTTTATGTACATACACATACATANATATCAATAAATGTTAAATTGTTCTGGAAAATGGTTTTTCATAAAAATTATTGGTTTTATTCCATATTGATACTTTGATACTCAAAATAAAAAAAAGTGATACATTTTAAGTCTTTTCTCTGCTACAATTTCTCACAAGCCCGCGGTCACACTGATCAACACTCCTTGGTGACACCATCACCATAGCGACGCAACATGTAGCTATACGACTCAGCAACACGAGGAGCAAAAGCTATAACTACGGTGACCATCCGTCCTGTATTATACGGGACAGTCCTCTTTTTTGATCTATTGTCCTGGTAATTTATTTATTTTATACGGGACGCCAAATATTCTGTAATTCTTTTAATGGCCTGTATTTGTCCCGTATTCGGTTCTCCGACGCCTTAACAGCTCCTCAAAATGGCACGCCTATGAACGAGTTTTAAGTGACGTTGATATATAATCGTGATTTTCTTTATACACATTTTTTATTTTCTAATCTGAATGCCTGTGAATCGAATCGAGGAATATATACAGTGGCCAAAATAGAAATTAGGACTCGACACCTAGTAAGTTTTGGCTATTTTTCTTTAGTTTAAATAATATTTATTATTGATTTCATTAAAGTAATGCTCTTTTCCTAACAAACACCACATAAGAACAAATACTTTGTGCAAAAACTAAACAAATTAATTCTGCAATGTTCCACCAAAATCTCAAACTTTTTTAAATATAATCTTTAGAAAAAAATTTGGTTTGTAGTTTTGCAACTCATTAAAATTGAGTGTGGAAAGTGGTGCTCATTTGCTTTTCTTTCAAAAAAAGGTCGAACATACATACTTTGTATGAAAAAATGCGTAACACTGTCAACAAAAAACCTGCCACGTACCGACTTAAAATTGCACTTTATTATATTAAAATTTAACAAATTTTACGGGGTAAATATCTCGAGAAATTTATTTTTTTTTTGTCCAGTATTCGGCTTTCATAAATATGGTCATCGTAGCTCTAACAGATGTGACTCCACAACATACCGACAGTCAACACGGAGCTGTGGTCGTGAACACACAGCTACTAGAGAATAGCTCTTGACTTGTAAATAGTTTCCTACGTAAGGCTCTGCTCTTCAAAGATAGAGCGCTGCTAACCCACAGTCTACCGTGAATACGCGTGTCGGCGACACCCGTTCGCCTAGCAGTAGCGCGCCGACAGGATACCGCCGACGTCGCCAGAAGCAGAGCGCCGGCATAGTGGCGCCGACGTCGGTCAACAGCAGAGCACCGACACCATAGCGCCGACGTCGTACAGCAGCAGACCGCCGACATAGTAGCGCCGACGTCGCACCGTAGCAAAGCGTCGACAGAATAGCACCGTTGGGAATTTTTACATCGTTAATCGTATTGTGTTTATAGAAAATAAGAATATCCATATTGAAGAGAATAAGGATAATTAAATAAAATACTCAGGGCTGTTGTGGAAACTAAGTGGGATTCGCTTTTTATCGGAATTACAAACCAATATTGATTTCATTTGGTGTCATGAATCCGGATTGGTTTTGTTATTTTTTGGAACATAAACAAAACCGATGTTCGAATCAGCTGTTTTGTTAACTTCATTTCTTCAGATGTTAATTTTGTGAACATTTTTACGGTGTTATCGTAAAAAATCAAATCCAAATGATAAGTAAATAAAAAATAATTACCGCAGCCGTAGTAGCTTTTTTGCTGATGGAGGAAGAAGTTTCTGAGAAGGTAAAACGAAGTATTTTAAGAGACCGCAGCAATCCTTTAGAGCTTCCAGAGTCGGCGTAAGTATGAATAAGAAACAATCCCCGACAATTTTAGTAACGCCTTCAATTGTCTTACAGATTCATTTCACAATATCTGCTGAACAAAGACGCTTTCATTATGGTGCTGGGTATCGTTAAATCCCACTTGCTTCCATCTAACATTCCGCCAATGCTCCAGGTAGCCGCAGTATTGCGATTCTTAGCAGAAGGTTGTTATCAGCGATCAGTCGGGAATGACTCTAACATTAGCATAGGTAGAAGCACAGTGTCTTTAGTTATGAGTAAGATGCTGGAAATTATGGAGCGTCACATTTGCCCACAGTGGGTGAAACTTGCAATGGATGGTAATGAAAAGTGTAAATCGAGAAATTACTTCTACAGCAAATTCAAGATTCCCTCTATCATTGGCTGCATCGATGGGACACACATCAAAATCATAAAGCCTTGTGGGGACGAACATTTATATTTTAATCCTAAAGGATATTTTAGCATGAATGCCATGATTGTAAGTAAGCACTGTTTGTGAATAACATGTTTTCCTCACTTGTTTCTACTTTCGTTGAAAGATATGCGACAGAGATATGAAAATACGTGCGGTAGATGCTCAGTAACTGTGTATAAAATCACGATTATATACCAACATCACTTAAAACTCGTTCATAGGCATGCCATTTTAAGGAGCTGTTAAGGCGTCGGAGCACCGAATACGGGACAAATACAGGGCATTAAAAGAAATACAGAATATTTGGCGTCCCGTATAAAATAAATAAATTACCAGGACAATAGATCAAAAAAGAGGACTGTCCCGTAT
>NW_016157263.1:0-211 GCF_001687245.7 Rhagoletis zephyria | reverse complement strand
GAATATTTGGCGTCCCGTATAAAATAAATAAATTACCAGGACAATAGATCAAAAAAGAGGACTGTCCCGTATAATACAGGACGGATGGTCACCATAGTTATAGCTTTTGCTCTTCGTGTTGCTGAGTCGTATAGCTACATGTTGCGTCGCTTGGTGATGGTGTTACCAGAGAACGTATAGTTATGAGAAGATGCAAATTTTTGTATCGTAA